>NW_027041386.1:0-7500 GCF_037179485.1 Ochlerotatus camptorhynchus
AGATAAAGCACTCAGTTTAGATCGTATTTCAGGCAGAAAATACGAGGAGTGCTTCATAGGCCTCATTGAACGAATAGCCTCCAATGAGCTAATACTATCCGTAAAAATGGAATAATGGTCAGAAGAGGTCAGAAGGTAGTGAGGCAATTCGCTAAACTGCGTAAAATGGACCCATCTATGAAAAATCTTTTATCGTTACTTACATGGTGGTACTTGATTGCAAAAATTGAGGGAACAACCATCGACCGATGGTGATCTGGTATTCCATGGATTTCTTGCATCATGGTCAGATCAAAATTTACAGAGGAATTATAGAAGACTTGAAAGCAATCACGATTGGAGATTAATGAAGAAGGACCAACCTCCAGCGGCATGCACTCATAGTACAAACTCATGAATCTTGTTTGAGGATTTCGGTCGAGCAGCTTCTCAAAGTGTTCTATTACCAAAGGTTTCATTATTTCACAACGGATAAGAAACCGGAAGGACAGTTCCGCGAAGATCTGTCAGTGGGAGAACACCCGCGAGTACTTTGAGGCTCATCGTATGCGTCGAGTGCATACAGCCAAGCGCGATTCGGAGGCAACGGTATTGAACCAATTGCAGCTTCAGGATATGTGTTTTTGCCGCGGATTGAAAGCAGAAGCTACCGTACTCTAGAACCGAAAGGATGGTTGTTCGGTACAGCCTGATCCCCATGTGCATTTGGAATTGAACCAGACACCTAAATACTTAAAAGAAATACTTTGAGTGATTGTTTTACCCATTAGCTAAAGCTGTAACTGTGCAGGATGATGCTTCCTAGAAAAAAAAACCATTTCGGAATTTACGCGGTTTTTTTTTACGCGGGACGTATCACCCGCGTAAAAATCGACTCCAGTGTACATTGCTCGTAAGCATGAGCTGCTTCGTCAGCAGGACGATGAAGTATCCAGCACACGAAGTCTACATAGTAGCAGGAGTAGCATCCAAAAGGTGGGAGCATCGGTTGAGCAGCATGTGAAGCCCACTGGTATCAACCGAGTCAACGAGGTAGGAAACGTGACTGATGCTAAGAACATCGATCAGGTGACACCAACACCCGTCGGAACGTCAACTTCGTTTATGAATAGCGGAATATCTGATATTGAAGGGGATGTAATTTCTATTCCGCGTACCACCGATAGTGTAACCAAAGACGAATACTAAGATGAAACAGTCGGAAGAAAAACTTTCTATTTTAGTGTCCTCTTTCACGGACTCTTTCATCCAATGAATACCCCAAGGTAATTTTGTGGTTTTGCTGCCCCCTCGGTAGAGATAAAATTTTGCGCTCTTTTTTATCAAAACAATCACACCAAAATCAGAGATGTCCCATTTTTTAAATTATTCGATTAACATCTAATCGATTATTTTTTGTTCGCTGTGCTGTCATTTTTCCACCAATGAGAGTTCAGCATATGTTTGAAACGATGGGTGATTATCCTCTGGAGAAGTTAATGCTTATATCAGCATGATATAACCGATTACAAAATATTTTACTTTTCGGTTCCTTAATCGATTAATTGATTATTTGAATGAAAATCGGCCATCGCTAGATGAATGTGAAACGTCATTTGAAATTTAAGGCCGTACATAAATAATGATACAATTTGAAAAAAAAAAACGCAGTAGGCTTTGCCCGCGAACGGTTGGTTTTGTTTTCGCTGGCGCAGATTTCTGTGACATGTGCATCCCACATGTCATTTCCCATGCTTTTCCATTATGCACTTCCAGCAGACCACACAAGTGGGAACATGCTGAGAAGGATAATTCTACCCGGCATTGAACCTTCAGTTCAATGCCTGTAAAATATCTGTCAGCGTTTATGGCGACAAACAGAAGTGTCGCATTACTAATTTATTGAACCATGCTGTTACCGAGTGTACAGCGATGGATTTCTATCTTTCCTTTTCCCGCATGGACAACGATCGCTGATTGGTGATCGTGTACATAGCATTTTTCATATCGGTGCTTCAAGTGTCTCCAGCTAGGAGTTTGTAATAAATTCGAGAAGACAATAAATTCATTCCAGCTTTAACCAGCAAAGAAAACGTATTGCTTCGTACGACCGTGAAATATCACAGTCAAGAAGTTAAAGTCCAGTACGGACTTTACATGGCTGACCGCGCCAAGTGGCCGACACCTGCATACGCTGACTCGGAAAAGTGTTTAAGTGTCCCGCGATATGCATAGTGTTGGATGCGAAGTAAAACTTTAGTCTTGGAAAAGACAAAATTTCGCCAACGAAAAGATAGTGCTCTATAGTGTTGTGTAAAACTGTACAGAGTGAGAAGTAAAAAATGGGGAATAAAAAATCTACCCCAAGTGCAGAAATTAAAGGGGATAAGGATACGGTGATAATAAACACACAAGAGTTGCATTCAGAGCACCATGAGCAACATGAACTAAAACTCTGGCTTATATTGTGTTTAGTGAGCATTCAGGTGATGTACCTAGGGTACAAGATCCTTCAAAAGAGGATCAAGCGTAAAACGCTACAATTAGCAAAATCCCTAAATCAATTAGACACTGTTTAAGTGACTATTCAAAGACATCAGTTGCAAAAGTTGTGTACTCATAACATGAAAAGAACTAACCACAGAATCCAAATACCTTTTACGAAAGATTGTGATCGCTACCGTTAGGTGTTGTGTCCAAAAACAGTCGAAATTTGTCAATATTCGATCTCGGAGTGCCGGAGTGCGAGACTACAGTGCCACCACCGCAACGAAAATGATAGTGCAACAGTAATCAGTTTTATGCGTATCGATAAGAATAACAGCGTTGAGGAGTGCGCCTCCGCTGTATGCAGTGAGATTGAGCAACAGCGAAACCAGCCCTAGATGTCAAACCGAAAGGCATACCGTTGCTAAGGATAGTGACCCGCCGAACAGCAAGAATCTTCAAGAAATCGAACAGAACATCAAACGCCAGGATGCCGTCCTACTTAGAAAAGGTAACAGTTACAATTATAAATATTTTCATGAATGCTGCTTTTAAATTTTAAATTAAATTGTAATGAATACTGCAAAAAAAAAAAAAATTAAAAATCTAAGCCATTTCTATGGATATTGAACAAGCTAAACTAGAAATTGATGTTTGCATTGCCAAATTAAATAATATCTTAACGAACATCAATAAAGCTACTAACAGGAACTACACAAGGAGATTCTTACTTAAACTAAAGGAAAAATCAAAAGATTTATATAAAAAAGTAAACAACATTCTTGTAACACATGAAACAAAGCTAACATCAACAGAACTAACATTTTACATAAAGGGACTACGTCAAAAATATGAAATTATTTCACTACACATTGAGCAAAAACTTGTATATGCAAAGGATCCTCCGATTAGTCTAAAAAGTACTGCTCTAGCAGTACTTTACTACATTAAATTAAAGCATAAACTTACTTGCAAACAAAATAAAATGGCTAGCATTGCCGAAATAATTAAAATTGTATCGTCTCTGGTCCCACAATATGATGGGTCAGGCGATAAATTACCGTCGATATTATCCGCATTGGCGGCATTAAACACCCTTATTACGGACGCAAACAGAGCCGTAGCGATTCAAGTAGTGCTTTCGCGCCTTGAAGGTAAAGCTAGATCGGCAGTGGGAGACAACCCACAGACAGTCGATGCAATCATTGAAAGTTTAAAACGAAAATGCAAAATAACAATCGCACCTGAAACCGTCGTTGCGAAATTTAACGCCACCAAGCAGACGGGCGATATCGTCAAGTTCACTGAGCAAATTGAAAAGCTCACTATGGAATTAGAACGCGCTTATATAAGCGACGAAATACCAGTCGATACGGCATTACGTATGGCCGTTAAGGCAGGTGTTAAAGCCCTAGCAGGTGGGGTAAAAAACAGCGAAACACGATTATTACTGAAAGCAGGACAGTTTAATACACTGTCAGCTGCAGTTGAAAAAATTACAGAAAATGAATCGGCAGGAAGCAACTCGAGCACGTCTCAAATCATGTACGCCAGAAGAGGCGGTTACACACCTGGCAGAGGAAATTATCAGTCTCGTGGAAGAGGAAATAATAGACGTGGTCACAATTCTCGCGGTAATTACCAAAATTACAATCGCGAACACTCATACCACCACCGTGGAAACGGGAGGTCTCGAGGAAGAGGAATGAACCATAATACGTATTACGTGCAAAACCAAAATCCTCCACAAAATATAAACCATCAAATGCCCCCACAGCAGGGACAACCACAACAACAGTTTGTGCAGCAAACTCAAAATTTACCAAATAATGGAAATATCCACCCTTTAGGGGTACCGCTCAGGCAGCATACACAATAAATGTATCTGCCACAAATTATGTTCGACTTATGCTCGAAATGTCAGATACGCCAAATCTTTTTATTGTGGACTGCGGATCTGACATATCGATCATAAAAGACAATAAAATAAAAGGCTCACAAATTCATTACCCCTCGGAGAAATGTAATATTATTGGGATAGGACAAGGTAATATTAGTACAATTGGAACTACGTACACGAACATACTACTGAATGGTATTAAAATACCACATAAATTTCACATCGTAGATGAAAATTTCCCAATCCCTACCGATGGAATCATCGGTAGAGACTTTTTGATTAACTACAGATGCAAAATTGATTACGAGTCTTGGTTACTCAAAGTAACTATAGATTTCGAAACGTTAGAGATGCCAATAATAAATAATGGCGAAAGACCAATTATACTTCCAGCCAGATGTGAAATTGTCAAACAAATAACAAATATAAATTTAACCGAAGACACTGTTATTTTTTCACAAGAAGTGGCACCAGGAATTTTCTGTGCAAATTCAATTGTGAAAAAAGACAACTGTTTTGTTAAATTTATAAATACCACGGACAATAATTTTAAATTACCAAAAACTTTCAAACCAAATTATGACCCACTAAATAAGTATGATTATCTACCAATTAACGGAAAATTGTATAACCCAGAAAGAGAACAAAAATTAAAAGAAGAAATCAATACGCAGAGTTTAGAACCAAAAATCAAAGAGCATATAGAATCTCTATGTGTAGAATTTAATGACATTTTCTCGTTACAAAACGATGTTCTAACTCATAACAATTTTTATGAACAGAACATACAACTAAATCAACAAAACCCGGTGTATATCAAGAATTATCGAACCCCTGAATCCCAAAAAACAGAAATAAACACTCAAGTTGAGAAAATGCTCAATGAAGGTATCATTGAGCACTCAATATCCCCATTTAATTCGCCAATTTTGCTAGTGCCGAAGAAATCTTTTAGCGATGAGAAAAGATGGCGCTTAGTAATTGATTTCAGGCAACTCAACAAACACATTATTCCCGACAAATTTCCGCTTCCCAGAATTGATGAAATTTTAGACCACTTAGGTCGAGCGAAGTACTTTACAACACTCGACCTCATGTCAGGATTTCATCAAATTCCTTTAGATGAAGTTTCAAAACAATACACAGCCTTCTCCACGGAACAGGGTCATTTTCAGTTTAATAGACTCCCGTTCGGATTAAATATTAGCCCGAACTCATTTCAACGAATGATGTCGATCGCGTTAAGTGGCTTACCACCACATTGCGCATTTCTTTATATAGACGACATTATCGTTGTAGGATGTTCTGTTAAGCACCACATCGAAAATTTACGTAAAGTGTTTTTACAATTACGAAAGTTTAACTTAAAATTGAATCCATCTAAATGCCATTTCTTCAAGTATGAGGTAACCTACCTAGGACATCATATCTCGAAGGATGGTATACAGCCCGATAAAAATAAATATTCGGCAATTGTGAACTATCCAGTTCCAAAGAATGCAGATGAAGTACGACGATTCGTTGCTTTTTGCAATTATTATCGTCGATTCATCAGAAATTTTGCCGATATAACTTACCCACTGAACAAATTACTACGCAAAGAGACAGTTTTCAACTGGGATGAAAAATGTCAATCATCTTTCGAAACTTTGAAAATGAAATTGCTATCCCCCCAGATTTTGCAGTTTCCTGATTATCAAAAAGAATTCATTATTATAACAGATGCGTCAAAAGTAGCCTGTGGAGCAGTACTAGCTCAGCTTTACGATGGTATCGAGTTACCAGTCGCATTTGCTAGCAAAGCATTTACGAAAGGTGAATCGAACAAGTCAACGATAGAACAAGAGCTGACTGCGATCCACTGGGCGGTAAACTATTTCAGGCCATACATTTACGGTCGGAAATTTACCATACGTACCGACCACCGCCCATTGATATATTTATTTTCACTTAGATTTAGAAGAATATAATTTTGAAGTGGAATATATCAAAGGTAAATCCAACGTGCTATCAGATGCGTT
Source organism: Ochlerotatus camptorhynchus (assembly GCF_037179485.1). Taxonomy (NCBI): domain Eukaryota; kingdom Metazoa; phylum Arthropoda; class Insecta; order Diptera; family Culicidae; genus Ochlerotatus; species Ochlerotatus camptorhynchus. The sequence continues at coordinate 6,388 of NW_027041386.1, forward strand.
GTCTAGGATACAAATTACCACTGAAACACTGAAACAAATGTATATAGTAACAAGATCGATGACGAGGAAAAATTTAACCAAAATACCTGACCTTCCATCGCAGAAGTCTGATCAACTCCATGTGTACGAAGCTGTCAGTAATTTGGAGGCTTTTGACTTGCCAAAATTAACGTTTTCATATAATAGAGATAAAACATTTATAAATTTGATAATATATAATAAAAATTTTCGGAAGAGACTAACCCCAACGTTAGCACTCGCATTAGAAAATCCTGAAAATTTTAAATTAGAATTAGGAAAAGCGCTTAAAATAATCGATGGCAGGCCTGCCGATAATACAAATATGGAAGGAACATTTCCAAAGAAGCTAGCAATACAAACAAACGACACTTTATTCAAACATATTGATTTAAATTCATTTAAAAATTTCGGTAACGCTGTTCTTAGGAACGCTACCATAATAATTTACGAAAAACCCGTTGAAATCAAAGCAAAGGAAGAAATGACTAATATATTAAAACAATACCATGACTCTGCAGTTGGAGGTCATATTGGTATAAATAGGCTATATAAGAAACTCAAATCCCTTTACAGCTGGCCTAATATGAAACGAATAGTTTCAGATTATGTCAGATCATGCGAACTTTGCTAAATATATAAACACGCGATACCGGTGAAAACACCAGTTATCGTTACTACCACACCCAACAAAACCTTCGATGTAGTGTCCATTGACACCATCCGTTGACCGTTCACACTCACTGAAAAAGGAAACCGCTATGCAGTAACACTGCAATGTGATCTTTCCAAATACGTGATTGCAATTCCAGTACCAGATAAAACAGCTGTTTCAATTGCCAAAGCAGTTGTAGAAAAATGCATTCTGATATATGGTCCCATGAAATGCATCAAAACTGACCAAGGAACAGAATACAAAGGAGTATTCGACGAAATATGCAATTTACTACAATTAAATCATACCTGTTCGACGGCATACCACCCCCAAACAATCGGTGCGTTAGAGCGCAATCACAAATGCTTAAACGAGTATTTGAGAATGTTCGCTAACGAACGCACAGACGATTGGGACGAGTGGTTACCATTTTATTGTTT
>NW_027041386.1:12500-64867 GCF_037179485.1 Ochlerotatus camptorhynchus
TTTATTAATAAATAATCGTTATTTGTAGGGGTATTTGCGCCTCAAATAACTATTTCCGGCGCAAATTGGCGCAGCAATCTAGGTAGGATTTTTAATCTATACTTATTTTACTGTCGAAAAGTTTTAAAAACATGTGTCGGCACGCGATCTTTTAAGTGTTTTTTTTTTTTTTTTTGAGAAATAAAAAGACTTCTGTTGAATACATTTTTTTATTTTAAGAGATAGCATGTTACAATCTGTTACCAATACGCTCGTAAAATATCTTTGCAGTCGAATGCTACATACATGTGGACCTTATTAGATAAATTAAATTAAAGAATTAAAAGAGGATTTAAATACAAGAATTTAATTAAAGGATTAGTTATTAACAAATTAAACTAGTGGCACATTAGATTAGGACTTAAACTTAAATTAAAAAAAATGCATCTAAAATGTGTACAAACACCCCATAAAGATGGCTTACATCTCTGCCTTCACATCAGCAAGCGAAATTGACTTGTCATTTTATATTTGGCATATGAATATCCGGAAAAGATCGAGAGAGTGAAGGAAGGAGAGAGAAGGTGAAACAAAAAAAAAAGCAGACGAGAGCTAGTTGCTGAAAAAACCAGGAGACAGTTTCCAACCTTCGGAGAAGACGGATCAAAAGCAGAAGATATAAAGAAAACAAAAACGACTGTTAGCAGAAGTTACTGGAAGTACAGTTTTTCTAGTGCACGGTGGTGACGACCCAAGTACCAAATCTAGAGCTGCTTGGCTATATTCCAAATTTATAAAGGTTTTATTGCAGCTGCAACCATTACCTACAGCTTTATGATGGTCATATACAAGTCAAGTCATTGAACATTCTTATAGCTACCTACAAAACCCCTATAAAGCTAATAAAAAAAACCAACTGATGCTATTTTCACTTATGAAAGGTTTTATAATTGCCTTGAAGTATAAAAAAAAACAATGTTAATTGCCCTTAAAACCCAAAGATAAATCCTTATATTGCTATATAAGTAAGCGCAATAAAACCAGTTGGCCATGAAATAGTTATTTTAAAACAATTACAAGCATTCAGTTGCAACTTGTCAGAAGTGTAAATAAGCATTTTATTTTTACAACATAGAAAAGAATCAAAACTTTACGGTACTTCCAAGCGGAGCGCAAAAAAAAAATCAACAAAATAGTTAGAATGAGCCCGTTTATTTGTTACAGTCAGCCGCAAACCTTCGTGAATAACTCCAACCATGAAAAAAAAAGCCGCTGCATTTTCTGCGCGGATGTCACAAAGGAAGCTGTAAAGAGTGTGCCTCCTCACCATCCTGAACCATCTTCACTTCGAATGGACACATTGCTACACCAAAAATGGCTCATGAAGAGCAAATATATAATTATCTGGAGTTGGAGGATGATACTTACGCCAACTTGCGTCTCTTATCAGATTTACAGTCGTGGTTGGTCACAAAAATTCAACAATCAGCATTGAAGACTTTCTTTCCTTTTTTTAATACTCGCTTATCGGACATTCTGTCACGCGATCCTAGACCATTGATTAAAACGAGACAAGGCGACCCCGGCGTAGCGGTTAGCATCCATACCTCTCATGCCAAAGGCACGAGTTCAAACCTCACCCCCGGAAAAGTGACTATAACAAAAAAAAATTTATTAAAACTACCCTAGCAGTGGACCTTACAGAACTTGTGAATGGACAATATTGGCACCAAAGTGGCAAAACATTCCTCCTCCACCCCTTTAGTATTAAGAGCCCAAAAATGTGAACACATCGCTTTGTAAGGAAAACTCACTCTAGCGACTGCAATAAAAATCATTTTTCGCCTTCAATTTATTAAGGATTTTTTCAATACACATTTACGGGTGATGCGGTTAACGATGTCATGATGGATGATCGATGGTAATGAATTTTCAGCTGGCTGCTAGCATGGATTGACTGCCAAGGAATCGGTTGAACGACTTCTAACTTCTATAGAGTGCAGCTGACGGGGTTGCTGTATCTTTGCCACCATCTGCTGCTTTTCGGAACTAGCATGTTGGTTCAGAAGCTTTTCTTTTAATTGTGTTTCTACTACGTTTTGACGACTGTGTTATTTATTTGCAGTTTAATGTCTTACGATTCCCACTTCAATCACCTGTGTTCTTCACAGAAGTAGCTCGCAAATTGTTCAATTTTGCTCCACTGTGTGCCGCAGCAGATTAACCTGAAAAAAATTATAAGCCATACATCACTTAAAACTTAAACACTCCTTAAACCACAATTTCAAGCACCAGATAAAGAATAATACCATAGAGGTAACTCTAAGGCTAGTAGGTCCCGAAGAAACGTGCTCAATTTTTTGGCTCAGCTCTGGTACTATCTACGATCCCAAGCTAATCGATGCGCCCCTCGAAACAATGGAAAATCGACGAACCCCTCATTTTATCTGCCAAACTTTCATAGCGAATCAAAACAAACATAGTGTAGTAGTAGAATTTCGACTAGAATGGGGTACGTTAATCAATTTGCTTGGGACCAATAGTCAAGTAGTGGGCCAATTTAAAATCGTTAGTTCCCACCCGGATAATACTTACCGACAGCATTTAACATATGTCGTTTTAGTTTTGATTCAGTTCCAACCTGAATCAGGTATCAAGATAGGATCTTTTTGTTTACTAGCAAACGTTAGGGTGATCGTTCGTTTTTGTAACATGGCTCGGGTTAAGGTTTGCACTGACATAAAGTTCGGGTTCACACGGGTTGGAACTGAATCAAAAACAAAAATGACAGTAGAGATTGCTAAAGTGCGATTATGTCAGTGATTTGTTTTCATCAGGAAAACTTTACGCTGTGGAAACAAATTTCCTGATGCAAACATTTCGTGTATACGTATACGCGACGTAGTGTGAGTAAGAAAAACGTCAGCAATCTCTATAATTCTTCCGTTCTCGCTCGCATATTCATGGGGTGACACTTTCGAATCTTGGAATGGTGACAGTTCTAGGACAAAAAAGTTGAAATCACGCATAACTTTTCATAAAGATTAATGTACCATTCAAAACTTTCCCAAATGTTTGTAAAATTCATCGGTTGCACCCGAAGAATAGGCATATACATTTCCCCTCAAATTAAAAATGAATTGCTCTTGTAAAAACAAAATAGTGCTCGAAATAAAATCATGCATTATGCTTTTCTGTTCTGCTTTCATCCAATGTAAGCATTATACATTTGAAGAAATTGCACTTAGTGTTTTTCTTGCCTGCTGTCCTCTGTCGCCATATTATCATTATGAAAATGCAATTAGCGTTGGAATAAAATCCAAGAAATTTCAATAAAATATAAACAATAAATTCTTTTGGTTGCATCGCCAGGTGAATCCTAACCGAATACCCTACCCAACCCTCCAACTCCGTAGCACTTATGAGGGTGTCGCTAAGTCGGTGGCCTCTCGTTAAGTAAGTACTAGATCAACATTTCCTTCCCTATCCCTAGTTATGGTAAAGATGGGCGTGGCCGGGAATAGCGACAGTCATGCTTCTGTTACTCTTGTTTAGATTGGAACCAATGTTTACTCCCCAGCATTATTCCTGAAAGTAGTCTAACTGAGAATTTCAGAAGAGACGTGAGTGTCGCTAGTATCCAATCTACGAAGTATATCATAACAACGCTAACGCTAACGCTTAGTGATTCCTGACATAGTTCCCGGTAAATTAATCCGAAAGTGAGAATTTTTTCAAAGAAGAAAGTGTGATTTTCGGCATAATCGGAAGAAAAGATTAATCGGTGCGGTTGGCAATTCGAAAACCAATTAGCGCATAATCGTTACTTGGTCACGCATACCCGCTCACGTATTATCATCATCGAGTGTGAGCACCCGTCTCTACATCTACATCGTTCATCCATCATTGCGTGTATAGCTGAGTGCCGAGCATCAACCAAGCACACACACCAACGAAGGCCGCAGGCATACGCAGATTAGACCTGTGCGCCACCGCGCCACGCCGCCGCCGCCGACGATTTTCGTACGCCACCGCCGCCGGTGAAATTGAGTCGGCGCGCCGCCGCAGTAAAACCTTTCACACCGCCGAATAAATTTATGTCACGCCGATGAAAAATCTGTAGCAGCTTTTCGGTAAAATGCATCTTGAACGCGTTGAAATTAGATCTTGTGTGTGGTCCAGCGATTGTAATTTAGTTTTATGACATTTGTTCGCACTTTTTCGGTCTAGCACAGGGGAATGAATCATTCGGATCGGATTTACACCCAAGTGACAATCTAAATGCTTGGAAGATTTATTGTTATTTTATCATTGTTTTACCCTTGCAGCCTGTGGTAGCTCATAGTTTTCACAGTAGCTGTAAGGTGGTTCTGTATCACTACTTATAACTGAAGTATAAAACCAGAACAAAACATGCAATTATGTGTTATGGCATACTTTTCAGGACCTTGAAGCACTATTATACTTTCATTAAAGCCTCATTACAACTATCATCTATATCAGAGGCTCAAGATTCATAGATAAGAAAAATACTAAAACAAAAATAAAAAATACTCTGAAAATTTTTACCAATATAAAAAAAAACGTCGAAAATGAGTGCGTGAAAATTTAATCGAGTGCTTTCAGTGTTTTTGAACACGATGAAGACGATGAGACGATCGCCAATATGAAACTCCTGCAGCATTACAGTCATGGGCTTCCTCATTTAACATAAGGCACAGTGCGGTGAAGGAGCTCTTAAATATATTGAAAAAGCGGCTTTCCGATACACTTCCGAAAGATCCACGAACCCTACGCAGACAGTTTCACTAAATCCGATTTGAGATGGACAGTATTGGCATCACGGCTTTAAACTTTGTGTTGTAAAAGCTTTTAGTGGAGCCCATGAGCATTTTTTATCTATTGATTACAATAGAAATAGGAGGATCGCTTGGAATGTTGACTTTTTGACAGGTTGCCAAGGTTTTTGTTTTGCTTTTATTCGCTGTAACCTAATAAAACCAGCAAGCTAGCTATAGAGCTAACATATAACTCAACGCTCTCAAGTTGGACTAGGAAATGCTAAGATACAACCATTAGGTTTATGTTATGCTTTAGAATTCCAATCTAGGCGAATATGTTATATTGAGGCATTTTTTAAAAGCAGCAAGTTATAACGAAACAAATGTCGCCGTATGAGAAAATTTCACACAATATGATTAATTACGCTTTAATTAATAGGCGATAGCACACTTACATACATCTATGTATAATTAAATAATATGTAATTATGGTTATTGTTCAACAGTAATAACAGTTTTGAACTAAATATTTAGATAAACTTTTAATTATTCATTCATTTATGGTGCTAAAATAGACAAAATAAAAATATCCTTATATTTTGGGATTAATATGGGGCACTGAATTTGTGCTCCTATTTGGTATAATAAACACCATAAATATTGAACGACATGCCTTGAAGCATATATTGGTTCAAAATTGTAATAAAGTTGTCTTGTTTTCAATATACAACAATATCAGCATTGTTACGAACTGTCATTGATCATGATTTCACATCAAACATCGAAAGAATAAAACCACAATAAAATATTTCTCAATATTAACTATCATCCAAATAAATCCAACTTAAAACCTTAAAGGTTGTCAACATGTTTTGCGTATCATGTTTTATCAACTTCTTCAGTGGCGATTTATGCGGTTGTAACATAGTTTTGTGGTAGTCATCAAAGGTAGTTAAAACTTTCTGATCAGGAGGAGGTTTTATGCTTTCATTTTTAACAACCACGGGTAGAGTGTGATAAAACTGACATAAAACTTATGCTCCTAAGGTGGTTCGCATATCAAGTTTTAATCTGGGCTAATTGGCCAAGAAATAGTTTTATAGCGGTTGATAAGGGGATGTTAAAGCACAATGTGGTCGTCAGTGAAGGTTTAATAATTTGGTCATATGAACTACTATAAAACTTCAATAAAACAAACAATTGTTGCTTCGACTTAAAGGTGAATAAGTGACTATTATTAACAATACGTTGATACTAGAGCTTTTTTTATTTAATCTCTTACAGGTCTAAGTTGTGCGGGATTCTACGTACACCCGAAATACATCATCTTCAAATACATAAACAAAAAGTTATAAGACTACAATGCGTGTACATTCAAAACAAACACAACATTCAAACCACAGACAAATAGACATAACACTGGTAATTTGTTCATCGAACACGCATTTAACAGTCAATTTAAATGTTTTTAGTTGGTAGTACCGCCACCTGTGGCGCGCATAGTCAATAACCCTTGCATTTGATTTTACACACTATCGCCATCTGTTCAGCGTACTATTCATCACAGTTTACTAAACAGATGGCGGTAGTGTTTTAACGAAGATGTTTTATATTGAAAAATATACAATGTATTATGTCTGTTTGTTTGTTTTTAAACTTTTCTTAAACTTAATAAAAGGGTTGTAACACTTTGCCATCCGAATCCACCAACAAGCACTTGAGATACTTTTCTAAACAAATTCCGCATACACGGCCAATGAGAACGACTCGAAATTGAGTAAGAGTTACTCATATTTGAGTTCAGGTTACTCAAATTCGCGAAAACGTAGATTACTCATATAATGAGTATATTTTCCGACGCTTTTTCGAGGGCTCCAGGGGTCGATCGCATATCAGCAGAGATGCTCAAAGCTGACCCCCAGGCTAGCCGCACAAATGTTGCATCAACTATTCGTACTATCTGGGACACCGCGACTTTTCCGGCCGACTGGATGCAAGGCATCTTAGTGAAGGTTCCAAAGAAGGGAGATCTGACTGTGTGCGACAATTGGCGAGGCATCATGTTACTGTGTATTGTTCTCAAAGTTCTGTGCAAAGTTATCCTGAATCGGGTACAGGAGAAAATCGACGCGACTCTCCGACGGCAGCAGGCAGGATTCCGTGCCGAAAGATCTTGTATGGACCATATTGTCACGCTCCGCATCATCCTTGAGCAGGTCAATGAATTCCAAGAGTCCCTTTATTTGGTATTCATTGACTACGAAAAAGCTTTCGACCGTCTCAATCACGAGAATCTGTGGAGCGCCCTGAGTCGCAAGGGAGTCCCGGATAAAATCGTCAACCTCATCGAAGCGCAGTATGAAGCTTTCACGTGCAGAGTTCTGCATAACGGAGCCTTGTCCGACCCTATCCGGGTAGTCGCTGGTGTGAGACAAGGATGTATACTATCACCGCTACTGTCTCTCATCGTTATCAACGAGATCATGGTAGTTGCAATTGACCGTGTACCGAACCGTGGGCAGGTAATTTATTGTATAGAGATCCGAAATGATTTCCAGTGTGCATTGGTATGAATTTATTTATTGAGATCTATTTTCTGTAAAATTAAGAAGATTCCAGCAAATTCATTTGATTTCTGAAACAATCTTTTTTGTTAACTTGAATTATATTGGAGGCGCATTTAAAAAACGTACATAAAGGGTGATACGGTCAAAATTTGGTCAAGGGAAAACGCGTGTAAATCGGTGAAATCGTTTATTTAAAAAATCAAATTAAATTTCTTTTTCAAGTTCAATTAGTATAAAATTCAGGAAAAATATTCAGTTAGGCTTCCGCTTTTCCAAATCCGAATTGCCAGGCCTTTCGCTTGACCCCTGCCATCAGATTTTGTACAGCCACCTTGTCCACCTTCTTCGCCGCAGAAAGCCAGTTTGCCTTGAACTGCTGCTCGCCCTTAGCAGTTTTTTTGGTCTTCTTTAGGTTCCGCTTGACAATAGCCCAGTATTTCTCAATTGGGCGGAGCTCTGGCGTGTTGGGAGGGTTCTTGTCCTTGGGAACTACCTGCACGTTGTTGGCGGCGTACCACTCCATGGCCTTTTTACCGTCATGGCAAGATGCCAAATCCGGCCAAAACAGTACGGAACAACCGTGTTTCTTCAGGAAAGGCAGCAGACGTTTATTCAAACACTCTTTCACGTAAATTTCTTGGTTGACAGTCCCGGAAGCTATGAAAATGCTGCTTTTCAAGCCACAGGTACAGATGGCTTGCCAAATCAGATATTTCTTTGCGAACTTTGACAGTTTCATGTGCTTGAAAACATCTGCTACCTTTCCCCTTCCTTTTGCCGTATAAAACTCCTGTCCCGGAAGCTGCTTGTAGTCAGCTTTGACGTATGTTTCGTCGTCCATTACCACGCAGTCAAACTTCGTCAGCATCGTCGTGTACAGCCTCCGGGATCGCGCTTTGGCCGTCGTATTTTGTTTATCATCGCGATTTGGAGTCACTACCTTCTTGTAAGTCGATAGTCCGGCTCGTTTTTTGGCTCGATGCACGGTTGTAGACGATACACCCAGCTTATTTGCGGCATTTCGGAGAGAGAGGTTAGGGTTTCGCTTGAAACTACCGGAAACTCTCTTTGTCGTCTCAGCGGCTTCCGGTTTTCGATTTCCCCCCGATCCAGACTTCCTGGCTGTCGACAAACGTTCCCCCTTTAATTACATTTGTAACGGTTGATTTGGCAACTTTTAGCGATTTTGCCAACTTTGCGTGCGAGTAGCTCGGATTTTCGCGATGCGCGAGCAAAATTTTGATACGCTGCTCTTCTTGCTTGGACGGCATTTTGACAACTGAAGAGTGAATTCCAAAATCAAAATAGGAGCAACATTCTACACACACACACCTTCAAAATGAGGGGTGTTCAGGTTTTTTAAATGCAAAATTGAAAGAAATACGTCAAGTTGATATTGACCAAATTTTGACCGTATCACCCTTTACTATCCCAATGTACACGATAAAATTTCAAGGGCATATATTTTGGAACTTCTAAAAAGTCATATATTTATATAACACTCAAACCTATTTTTACAGCTAAAGATTTCCATATGAAAAAAAAAGTTTCAGCAGAACAGAACATCAACAAGCTAATTTATGGCGGTTGCTTTGAAGCAATAAAAATTAAATTGGATTTATAACTGATTTTCACCAAAGCGTAATAAAACTGATTGAATACAATACTACTCTTAAAGAGGTTTTAAGACAGCTTTATAGTGATTCTCAAACATGTTTTATAAACCTTATCAAGAGTGGTCCACTAAGCTGGAAGACGATCTTATTGCGGTTATCAAAAAGTTGTTCTGGAACTATTAATTTTAATGACAGTTTTATAAAATTGATCTAAAAAATCACTAATAGAGTGCAATAAAACAAGAAATGCTGCATGGGGAGCATCGTGCCATTGAATTACCGCACGCGTCGGGTGAGTGGTAGCCGAAGCCGTGGAGGTAAGGGTCTAGTGAGGTCTGGTGAGTCCACCCCCACTTGCTAGTGCCCAATATCCGCTGAGCTACCGCCCCGGAAGCGAGCACGAGGAACGTCGATAGGAATAGTTAAAGCATCGGACCAGGTCCCCGCCCGAAAGTCCGGAAGCTCAACAGAATATAAGGTAATCACGAACCCCTCTCTCTCTCTCTCTCTATCTATCTCTCTCTCTCTCTCTCTCTATCTCTCTCTATCTCTGTGAATTTGTCTACACAGACGCGTCGACGAAGAGCGGGGATTTCGGAATAGGACTTTATCTTCCGCAGTGGATTTGATCAGTACAAGCCAGGAAGTAAATATGCAGGCATCAGTTTGATTACCATCATAATTTTCGTAAGCTTGATTGAATTCTGGATTGCCTGTGCTGCCAACCTTACCATATTTTACTATCATCGCTATGTCCAAAAGCTCTGCATCTGTGAAGTTGATCAGTTTCCTTTTATTTATATCGACCATTCCTTCCGATGTTACAAACAAACGCTTATTTGCTCCCGATTGAATTTTGTTGTACTGCGAGACAGATAAATCGCTATCTATGATTGCCCTCTGATTTTTTTTTCCAAGAATCTCTAATTCTGGTTGTTCGCGAAGGTGTTATTTGAGCAGCTTCTTTAATAATTTCTGCCGTATCTTTTTGCTTTGCCTCTGGAAGCAATACTTGCATCTTTCGGGTAATTTGAAAGGTTTTTTGAAATATTCGGAGCAACGTCCTAAAACATTCTGCTTTGAGCAACCATGTGCATTCCATATTTTTAAAGTAGATACAAAGATTTCCAACATGTTTTTTTAAGCTACAACGCTAGAGACATCGGAATTGATTGCGTACGCTTCGAGAACGTGCTTGTGAACATTTTGAAGTTTCACCGTTGGCATGCCCTTCGTTTCAATTCAAAGTGAGAAGAGTCAAAGTTCATCCAATTCTATGTTTAAGAACAAGAGGCAACCAAAACATTATTATTAGCATTTAAATTTAACAAAGGAAATCCCTTCTTTGCATTTCGGTTCTTGAAATAATCACATACGCATCCCAAGTAGCATTTCTTGTTTTATTGCACTCTATTAGTGGGTTTTGAGATCAATTTTATAAAACCGTCAATAAAATTAATAGCTCCAGCACAACCTTTTGATAACCGCTATAAGATCGTCTTCCACTCTTGATAAGGTTTATAAAGCATGTTCGAAAATCACAATAAAGCTGTCTTAAAACCTTTTGTTAGAAGCCCCATACTCTACAAAAGGTTCTCATAGCCTCTTTAAGGGTAATATTGTAGTCAAGCAGTTTTATTACGCTTTGGTGAAATCAGTTATAAATACAATTTAATTTTTATTGCTTCAAAGCAACCGCCATAAATTAGCTTGTTGTTGTTCTGTTTTGCTGAATTTTTTTTTTTTCATATGGAAATCTTTAGCTGTAAAAATAGGTTTGAGTGTTGGTGTCAAGATCACCATGCAACCAATTTTGTTTCATGGCGACATTAGTGAACATCTTAAAGAAAATAGGGGAATTTACGTATTCTCGTCTATCTATGCAGCGTCTGCACTTCTACTAGCATTTTCTCAGCGCCACGCACATATATGATGTGTCTGTTTGTTTACATTAATCTGCTGCTTGCTTCTCTATCCATTCCAATCGACAGAATTTTTCAATACGTTTTGAAAGTGTTTTTACAACGCTCCAAACTTCTCAGGTGAGTGTGACTAATGTCGGCAGCCTCTTTTTCTTCGGCAACCTTCCCATTAGAACTGCGTGTTAACCAGCTGTTCTATTATCGGCAACTCGAAATCAACCCGATTTTGTAGTGCGTATGCTTTATTTGAAGAAAAATGTAGCATTACTGGATTGCTCGATCGTTCAAATATAATCAGATTGAAGCTGAAAGGCTAAACAATCGTTTGGACACATTCAGGGAAGTGCGTTGATGGGAAAACATAGTGAAATTAACGTTTAAATTTTGGTTGCCGAAAACAGTCAATGGGTGCCGAAGCCAACATTTACCCTATATGACTTTTTAGAAGTTTCAAAATATATGCGCTTGAAATTTTATCGTGTACATTGGGATAGTAGGGTAGAGAACTACTTCGGCCTAATCGCCCATTTTGGGCCTATCGAGCAGAAAACTTCAAATAAATCCATGATTTCAGAGTTAACAAGCCACTGGTGCGATTAGTACGATACTTTAGTTAATAAGCTACCGAACGAAGTCAATGAGAACGCCTGGTATTGAAGGTTTGCACACATTATTCCCAAAAACAAAAGAAGCGCTCCCACCGAATCAATTTTTATCTTCATCCTATACTGTCGCTCTTCGCATGTCGGTCCCATAGTTGTTTTTGTCAAAACTGAGTTTTTCAATGCAAATGGTAGATAATCACCCATATTTTCACAATACTGGATGAACTCAACATCTAACCCTTATTATTACGGTAGTTATTTTATTTATTATGCTTATTCATATTACACATGGATCTCGATTTTGGAAACACAGCTGTTTCATCTATGTTGCCAAAATCGAGACCTACACAAATCGAAAAAAAAATTCACTTGTGCTAAAATTACGTAATATAATTTAAAGAACTTCCTAACGTGTAGATTCATCACATTTAGCAGAATATAAAATAAAATGTGATTTTTGAACAATATCAGGAAATTTAAATCTTTATTTTTTAAATTATTTTATTTGTTATGCCTATTCCTATTATTGTTATTGCTTTTTTTTATTATTACAGTATAATTATTCTTATTCTCATTATTGTTATGCTTAGTGTTATATTCATTTTTCCAATTCTTATAATAATTGGGTTAAATGCCCTAGTGTACGTCATAGTAAGCGCAAACCACACTTAACCTCTTAACCACTTAACAAATAGTAGAATGTTTCAATCACCTTCTAAATGGATTTACCAATCGCACCGGTTGTTTACCAAAGGAGTAACAAATTGTTGTGATAATGATAAAATCCTTACACCCCTATTGGACGCCCATTCCGTCATACGGTTTCAATTCCGGCCGAACCCATTGAAATGCCATTGAAATCCATTCGGCACACGAGTGCAGGCTGAAAAAATGCTGTGGCTCGGCGCAATTGATTTTTTTTGAGAATAATGAATGTAAACATTCATTTTATGCGTTCTCATGATTATAAATTGTTTTGTAGCTTTTGAAGTAAACTGTCACACCAAGGGCTCGATTGATTCGGCAAATTTATTGATGATGATTTATTTGATGTTTCCGCTCGATATGACGGAAATGGCCGTTTAAGCCGTAGATGTTCCCTACCCTATCCTAATTTAATAAAAATCTACACCCCGATGCGAGCACGATGCCAGGAACAACATTTTGCCCCGCATCGGCTTCACGTCGGAGTGTCATTCTGATAGGAATATGCTCAAAAGCGAAAATCGACACCCCGATGCGCCATGCAAAATTTTGTTCCACATCGGAGTCACATGAGTGCTTCAAACCGAGCGAGAGCACGCTCTCGAGGTCTACAATTCCGATGTTTTGGTTGCAAATTAGCACGATACAAGGGGTCAAATCGGATTGTTTTATCGGGCTTACATCAGGCGCATAGTCCGATGCATCGGTTTCTTATCGGAGTTGCATCGGACCGACAATTCTTACTGGGTGGTTTCCGAACCATAGCAGCGATTTTATTCAGCGAAAGAATCAACTCTTCGAAAATTTCATTCAAGCGTACATCCCTGCAACGTTGGATGGTGCACTTCTGTACCCATCCGGAAGAAGGGGATCTTTTTCGGGAACGATTGCGCTTCCTGCTGTTCGAAATACGAAATGTTGTAAAACAGTATCGCAAACTATCTAACTGCTCACAATCCATCGGGAGAAAACCGCCTGGAAGAACCCTGGATACCACTGCGCAATTATCGAAAGATAAACAAACTTTGACGTTTAACTTTTTGCAGGCAACTTTGCCTCCATAAATGCTGCCATAAATCTGAACGGATTAGAATCAAGCAAAATGGCTTTAGATAAATACAAGTCAGCCTGCAAGTTTTCTTCATAAAAGCCATTTTAAAACCTTATAAATTTCTTAAGGATTTCTTGAAAGCAAAACAACTTTTTCACAAATGACCCATTTTTTTCCTCTGTTCGGGACCTTACACTACTGCGACCAGTAAATTGATCTATTGTAGTATATCCCGTGTCCTTAGTTTAGTGCATGTCGTATTACTCCATCACTATTGAGAAATGATGAAGTCTCGATGAACATTTCAAATGGTCCTATCTGCTTTGGTCGATTCTCTTCATCGACTTTCTCTTTCGTCAATAACTCAGCTGCAAAACCTTTCCCTGTTGTATTTGACGTTTTGGACGCTAGATAAGAACCTCCTTTATCAAACTATGTGGTAGAATTAGCGCGAAATCTGTTTGCATAGCAGTGGTTATGAAAAGAGAAAGTCGATGAAGAGAATCGATCAAAGCAGATAGGACCATTTGAAATGTTCATCGAGAAGTATTCGATTTTTTTTACAGTTGCCACTCTTGCATTTATCGCAAGGATCCGACTCTAATTGAAAGGTCCCGCTATTTATACCCTTCGGAGTGTTTTTTTTTTTTAATAATTCGTTTATTTTTCCAGGCTCATTTGCTGTAGCTTTGCGGAGCCGATATTCATTGTTTAGATAACAAAATTACTTAAAACTAACGTTAGTAAAGCGGGGGCCGATTACTCGCGGCTATCTCGAGGTTAGGGGTAACAAATTGTAACAAATGGATGGCAGGGTAGGGATTGTGAACACAAGGTTTGGAGAGCAATGTGCTCTTGATCTCGAACTAGGCGACACTCTGATGAAAAAGACAAACATGGGCGTACACCGATGGGTAGCTAACAACTTGGGAGAACACAAGATGACACTAACTTCTAAATCCTCAAAACCTATCCGTTTTAAAAACACATAAATTAAATTCAAATAGTCGAGGTCTCGGCTCGCCAAGACATCTCTAACGGGTATCGCGGGTTGTTTTCCTCGGGCCCTGAGGGATGTGGATAACTCAGATCTGGCAACACGGTGTAAGGTACACGACCAAACAACATGCTTGATATCGTGATAACCACTGCCACACGCACATAAATTGCTGCCTGAGAGCCCAATTCGATAGAAGTGCGAGTCTAACGAGCAGTGATTGGACATAAGCCTTGATATAACGCGTATAAAGTCACGGCTCATGTCCAACCCTTTGAACCATGGTTTGTTCGACACCTGTGGGAGAATGGAATGTAACCATCTTCCCAATTCACCATCATTCCATTTTTGTTGCCATGATGCTGTAACTGTGCAGGATGATGCTTCCTAGAAAAACAACCAACTCAGTTTTCTCCGGAGAGAATTCGATACCCAGCTTCATAGCCCAAGTAGACAAATTGTCTAAGGTATCTTGCAATGGTCCTTGCAGGTCCGGTGCACTTGGCTCTATAACGGACACAACGCCGTCATCTGCAAGCTGCCTTAGCGAGCAATTTTCATCAAGACAACCATCAATGTCTTATACATAAAAATTATAAAGAAGGGGGCTTAAACATGAGCCCTGGGGGAGACCCATGTAACTAATTCGCGAAGTTGTCGAGTTTCCATGAGAAAAGCTCATATATTTCTCAGACAACAAGTTGCTCATATAGTTGTTCATAATTGGTGAAAGCCCACTATCGTGGAGTTTATCCGAAAGGACATCGATACAAACAGAATCAAAAGTCCCCTTAATGTCCAAGAAAACTGAACCCATTTGCTGTTTTTGCGCATAGGCCAGTTGAATTTCAGTTGAAAGCAACGCAAGACAGTCGCTCGTTCCTTTGCCTCTCTGAAATCCAAATTGCGTTTCTGAAAGTAAACCATTCGACTCGACCCATTTGTCTTAACGAAAAAGAATTATTTTCTCCAACAATTTCCGTATACAGGACAGCATCGCGATGGGACGGTACGAGTTATAATCCGACGCGGGTTTACCGGGTTTTCGAATGGCGATAACTCTTACTTGCCTCCAATCATCCGGAACAATGTTGTGCTCCAGAAATTGATTGAATAAGTTCAACAAGCGTCTCTTCGCGACGTCTGGAAGATTTTTGAGCAAGTTGAACTTGATTCTATCCATTCCTGGAGCTGAGGTGTTACATGAGAGGAGAGCAAGTGATAATTCCACCATCGAAAACGGAGAATCTATTTCGTTACTACCCGACGGACTATCACGAACGTTGGTTTGAACCGACACCGAATCCTGGCATACTTTCCGCGCGAAAATGAATATCCAACTGTCTGAGTACTCCTTGTCTTCGTTGACCGGTGATGACGCGTTTCGCATTCTCCTGCCGACATTCCAGAGCGTTCTCATGGAAGTCTCTCGACGAACCGACGAATCGACGAACCGACGCCAGTAACCGCGTTTTTTGGCTTTAATCAAGCTCTTAAAAGTTTTCTCGAGGTCGGTGTTCCGCTCGAAGTCCCCGACCTTACCGTGTTTGCGGAAGCGTTCAAACGCGGCGGACTTCTCGCTGTTTGCGTCGGTGCAATCCTTATCCCACCACGGAGGTCGTTTGCGAACGGAAACACCCGGAACGCGTTTCGTCTGTGCTTGAAGAGCGCAGTCAACGATAAGTCGCGATAAAAAGGAGTACTCGTCCAGCGGAGGGAGTATCTCAACCGATTCAGTACCACCGAGAACCGTGGCCGCAAATTTTTGCCAGTCGATATTTTTCGTGAGGTCGTACGCGATGTCAACCGAGCGAGTGGAAGATGAACCATTGGTAATAGAAATTTTGATTGGCAAGTGGTCACTACCGTAGGGATCTTGAATTACTTTCCACGAGCAATCCACGATAGTGAGCTCGAACTGAGGGAGAGGTCTAATCTATTTTCTCTTGCTGGAGGTTTGGCCACTCGTGTTACTTCTCCAGTGTTTAGAATTGTCATATTGAAGTTATCGCAAAGGTCGTATATCAGGGTTGAGCGGTTGTCATCGTACAGTTCCGCCCAGCCTGTACCGTGGGAGTTAAAATCTCCTAAGATCAACCGAGGCTCAGAAAAAGCTGAGCAGATATCTGAGAGACCTTGGCGAGAAATCACAGTTCTTGGAGGAAGATATACTAGCGTTAGCGTTGTTATGATATACTTCGAAGATTGGATACTAGCGACACTCATGTCTCTTCTGAAATTCTCAGTTAGACTACTTTCAGGAATAATGCTGAGGAGTAAACATTGGTTCCAATCTAAACAAGAGTAACAGAAGCATGACTGTCGCTATTCCCGGCCACGCCCATCTTTACCATAACTAGGGATAGGGAAGGAAATGTTGATGTAGTACTTACTTGACGAGAGGCCACCGACTTAGCGACACCCTCATAAGTGCTACGGAGTTGGAGGGTTGGGTAGGGTATTCGGTTAGGATTCACCTCAAGTTGGCGATGCAACCAAAAGTATGTATTGTTTATTTGTTGTTTATTTAATCTTTCGATAGCCGGCTATCGAAAGAACACATTAATTTTGTTTAGTGATAATGAATTTTAAGAGTCATGACTGAGAGCTTGGGATTAAACCCATGATTTTCTGCTCAGTAAGCAAAAACGATCGAGCATCTCAGAACCATAACGCTTCGCGACAATATAGGACTACGTTTTCGCTTGATATGCAAATAGTTTTCGAGGTTAATGTTCAATATCAAATAACAAATGATGGTGGTGATTTTTTATTTATTTATTATTTATCCCTCCAGGGTCATCGAGCATCTCATAATCCACAGCGCTTTGCGTCAAAGTACGAATATATGGATGAACTATCTATTATTGAATAACTATTATTTACGATAATTACATGAAATAAATAAAATATAAACTACAAACAAAACGTGACTGCTAAAATCTCAAAAAGATATTCTCACAAATATATTTCACGCCACCAGGAATCTCAAAACCATTAGACGTTATAATGATACCCTGCACATGTTAGACACAAGAAGAGGCCAAAAAGCAAGCGTCCGACACACAAAACCCGTCAAATCCACTTGCAGTCACAATCAACGATTCTACGAATCGCGAGCGCTCACGAATCATAAAACCGCTGACTGCGACACTCTGAAAGCGAAATTGACAGGCTCTATGTGTCAAACACCCGCCCTCCAATCTCATCCCGCATCCAACAACACAAATCTCCATTACAACATCTAACGACCGAAAATCACTCATCTATAGCAAGTGAGTGGAAGCAACCCTGCATGCAACCATTCTTCATGATACACTTTTTCTGTCTATCTTTCTATTAGGCCTGTGGACATGCGTTAGCTTCGAAACTTCTAACCAAACTGGGTAAATTTTCAGATCACAAAAAAAAAAAAAAAAAACTAAATATTGATTATTTTACGCAAAAACGAGCAAGTAATATTAAATCTCTTGTATCATATGCTAATGCAAATTGACTGTAACAAAAATGATATGCTTAAATAAAATAAAATATTAATAAAACTATATGCAAAATTTACTAGAAGATCATTACTCTATTGGTGAGAAGTTTTTAATAAGCCCTCCCAGTTCCTCTGTATACAGAACAAATCTGATACTATAATCAGAATTGCTCAGTCTGCATAAAGCAGCCGATTTCATCAAGGAAGTTCTATTAACAACCAAGAATTAATCGTTTGAGGCATACTGAAGCATTAAGAAGGTGATATGTGTCACTATAGGAAATCATTATCGTTGCAAATATAAAGAAATTAAACATAACCCTTTGCTTCAGTACCGTCAACCTCCATGTCCATGGGGAGGGACAGTTCTTGGAGGAAGATATACTGAGGCAATACTGAGGTTTTTACCTCGAATATTTACCTGACATGCGACAACTTCAATGCCTGTCACCGAAGGCAGATCGATTCTATGAAAGGAATGGAGCTTATTAATCCCGAGAAGCACCTCTCCATACGAATCTGCTCGATCAAGGCGAATAATGTTATAATCGTGGAAAGGGAGATCGGTGTCTGAAGAAAGCCATGTTTCACAAAGAGCAAATGTTGTGAACTAAAAATTTGAATGTGTCAAGTTTCGGTATAAGACTTCTACAGTTCCACTGAAGAACAGAGATCATATCCCCGACCTCATTCGGAAAATTATCCATCAAAGGATATGATCGATGCAAGGAAGGACCACCTAGAAGCTAGTTGCTTCATAGGAGTTTTCACGAATGGAAGCACTAAATTAATTATTTTCCGAGTTGAGTCAGAGACGTTGAATATATTGAAGATGCTCTCCACAATTCCAGAAAACGTGAACATGGCATCATGTTCTTGCTGATTATTCAGCTGTTTTTCTGGCTAGAAAAAAAGGGATATCTGTGATTTTAGATGATCCCGGAAGTGGCGGAAAGTCCTTCTTTTGACAAGATTTGAATCCCGGTGGTGGGGGTTTCGGTACATTTCCGCTACCTCTTAAATTTGTCAAGGTAGGTTGAGAGTCCATACGAGAGGTCTTACGGGGATTTTGAGTGACGTTTTTTTTTTTAATCGCTTTCTCGTGTTGCCTTTAAAGACAAAGGGACTACCTTCACCAACCTCTGAGTCAGAGCCCTGATCATCATCTGGCAAAATGGAGTATGTGTTTTTGCTTTTTGGGGTGGTTTGGGAAGATGTAGCGGTGTTTTTTAAGAGTTCTGCAAGTGACCTCTTGGAGCGAGCTTGCAAAGACCGCTTAAGTTTTTCTCCCTGCTATTTGTACTTCGGGCAATCAACCAAAGCATGCAGAGTATCCTTGCAGTAAACACATTTTGGGGTAGCCCGGCAAGGACCATCTGCATGCAGCTCGCCGCATTGATCGCAGCTCGGTTTGTTGGAGCAGAAGTCAGCGGTGTAACCAAGTTGCTTGCATTTTGAGCAGTTCATTACCCGCGGTACAAACAAGCGTACAGGCAGTCGAACCTTCCCAATTACGAAAAAAAAACTTTTTCAGGAAAAAACAAAAAGGTGTCAGAAAAGTTAATCAACACTATAAGGAGATTAATCAGATTGCAAAAAAAAAATCACAAGTGAAAAAGAAAAAGAAAAAAATGAAAACTTTTTCAGGAAAAAAACAAAAAGGTGTCAGCAAAGTTAATCAACGCTGTATGGAGATTAATCAGGTTGCGGAGAACGGAAGATAACCGTTTGTTACTTAACTCTCCACACAAGCGCACGGAGTGTGGCTGATGACGATGATCTACTGATGTGAGGATGATGGTGATGATCGTTCTATTGTTGCCCTCGAGTGTTTGCAACAAAGCACCGGCTGGTGAACTCGATGACCTTGATGTTGCAGTGGCGTGATGCGATGAAATTTGTTGGCTAAAGATGAACAGCTCATCTGCCGGACTCGGCCGGAAATGACTGCTTCCTTTCTCGAACGGTTGTGCGGCAAACGCAATTCCGCCATGCTCACTACACTTTTGTATACTATAACACCACTCAGTGTGAAAGCGGATTGAAAAAAAAACCTCAATAGGGAAAAAAAAACTAGTACTGATAACGGAGTGCAAGCAACACTAGACCGAAACAGGCAAACGTACGATGCGGAATCCTTCGGAGTGTTGAAACACCCTCCAAAGGCGCCCCCTCTGTCAGTCAAAATTGGATTCCTTAGCAACAAAATTAAGGTATGACACTGATAATAACCAAGCATCAGAACCCTAGTCTTAACCACTTCAAACTAGGGAACAACGAATAGAAGATTAGGAATCACATAGATGAAGACAACTAACTCATTTTTTTCCTTGTTTCAAGATCATCCTCGGTAGACAAAGCCGAGTCTTGTCACTATAAACAAGGCATAAAAAGTAACAAGGACACATCTTAGATTACTGAAAAATAGGCTGCAAGTCACTTTTATTTTATTTTGACACATATATATTGATTTAGTTTTGGAAGGAAAATATACTCTTCGAAACTAATCACGAGAAATTTTTTTTTATCCTTAATCAATAATTTAGGGTGGAAAGTTAATCTGGCTGAAATTTTATATTCAAATATCGGTTCAATTTAAATTTTGATGTGGCTTCTTTAGTTTAGAGAGTATTTCACTAAGTTTATTTTCTATATCAAGTGCATTTTGAACTTTTCGTGGGCGTGACTCTCCAGACATCCTGAAATGGGTTACTGAATCTACAATAGAGCTATCACCTTCTAACTCCCGGACTAAAGCTGTCTACAATGACCATAAATGCGACATTGTAGAGAGAGTTCTTCCATAATAACACTGCCGGCCAGTGGGGGTTAGATGGAATACACACACACATACACACACAAGAACCAGTGTTCGAAATGCCAACATACACACTTAGAAATTATTACCGACTTCGGTAAAACTTTGACCGTCATTTCAAAAGCTGTTTCACTAAATTTGAATTTCAACACAGCCTTGTTTAAATAATTGAGTCTTGCCATTGTGGTGAAGTTTCCCTTGTTTTGAAGCCTTAAAACTAATGAATTAAAATGGCTAATTTTTACCGAACAGTTCAGCTGTTGAAAGTTCGGTATAATTTACCGAAGTCGGTGATAATCTCTTAGTGTGTAGACTAGTCCTTTTGTAGTATTGTCGAAAGATAGAAGCAAAATTTACTCACATGGGTCAAGTTTTGAGAACAAAACTGTCACGGAGCTCCAGCTTAAACCATAAAAAAAAACTGCGAAACGTATTTGTTCCCAAAATTAAATCAACTTGTGCTTTGCAAGAATAATAAATAAACAATAAACTGAAATGCATTCGAGTTATTGTATTTTTGAGTTAATTGTTTATTTCATATTAAACATTTTATAATATGGTAAATTGGCTATGTTTATGACTTCTTGGTAAGATATCTATCTATCTATATATATATATATAAAAATGAATTTCTGTCTGTCTGTCTGACCCTTATAGACTCGGAAACTACTGAACCGATTGGCGTGAAAATTTGTAT
The DNA here is from genome assembly GCF_037179485.1 of Ochlerotatus camptorhynchus. Taxonomy (NCBI): domain Eukaryota; kingdom Metazoa; phylum Arthropoda; class Insecta; order Diptera; family Culicidae; genus Ochlerotatus; species Ochlerotatus camptorhynchus. The sequence continues at coordinate 33,720 of NW_027041386.1, forward strand.
ACAGGGGTTTTTGGGGCCGTGGAAGGTTCTTATGATGGTTTGAGACCCTTCCCCCTTCTGTAAGGGGGGGGGCTCCCATACAAATGAAACAGAAATTTCTGCATAACTCGAGAACTAATCAAGCAAATGGAACCAAATTAGGCATGTGGGGGCGAGTGTGAGGGTATAAGGAGATAATCATAGGGGGTAGCCCCTTAGATAATAGGGGGGGGGGGGGCTACGTACAATATAGCATGCTTTTTTTTAAATCGGCGCATAAAATCAAGCTAATATTGAATCCCGAGCAAGACCGGGCACACTCAGCTAGTATAAAATAAAGTCATCATCTTTACAGGCCATCATAGGTCTTTTGAAGTGTTTATAGGTTTACACTGAACAGTTTTGAAAGTTTCATTTATCGTGAAGACGCTTAAAATGTTCATTAATTAAAATAAACGTTTGTAGTGTTAAGAGAATATCATTAAAACATACATTGAACAGTCCTTATTTTTTAAGCATTGAGCAATCAGAAAAAATATAGTGAAAGTTGATAAATCTGGTGAACATAGAGATAAGGTAGTAATTGCTTTTGTAAACAAACAAGTCATTTGCCGATTTCTCGCTAATTAAAGCTCAATCTAAAACACTAATAATAAAACAGGTAGATAATTGATTCCTTTGTCATTTGGTATAGTTTGTATGGGAGATTGCGCTTTTATTCGCGAGAAATCAGCGACTCCGGCGTAGTGGTTAGCATCCATACCTCTCACGCCAAAGTAACGAGTTCAAATCTAATCTCCGGACAAGTCACGAATCACCCAAGAGAATTAAAATTGGTATAATAAAAAAGTCACATGGTAATTAAAAAAAACATTGGGTAGTCATATAAACCACAATTGCCATTATATTATAAGAGTCAGATGATTCCTGGGAAGTGATTAATTTTTAAAGAGCTCAACAGCTATCGTTGGAAGCTATTTGGAGCATCCAAAGTTTCATTGACAACAATATTTCAACGTAAAAGGGGACTGTTCACTTTATAAAAACGGACACCGATAAAAGGCCATAACATTTTCATTTGTTTTCATATTGTTTATTCTAGATATGTGAAGATTATGGTCCAAACAAAATTATTTTTGTTTTCCTTGATTTGTTTTCCGTCGATCTTGTTTTCCGTCGATATTGACCCATCAACTTACCATAAAAGAAAAATGCAATTTGCATCAGCCTAAGCGGTATAAGAAAAATATATTCTGGATTTTCATGCAGATTTGTGGATAAATAAATTAAGGTGTGTCGTTTCCACTGTATACCCCTGATAAATTAGTGGTAACACGGTATATCTCTGATGGAAAATATTATCTTAAAAGATCAGTATCGCTGAAACTTCCAACAAATGAATGTTTAAAGCCTTCCTTTTAATTTTAGGGCTAATTTCAAAATGTTCTATCGAGGGATCTAGAACAACAAAAAAAACAATGTATTTTCGTGTGACGGGCAACGAGACTTACCCAAAGAATGAGTCACTTTTCCTCAGTAGTATGTAGAAATTTCTAAAAATTAGGTTACTCAGTACTCAATTACTGGTCAACAATTGTTATGCAAGAATGCATTAAAGGCATGATTTAATCAATTAAACAATAAGAGATCTTCAGAATAATAACTAATCAACCAGAAGAATTTCCAAGATAGCCAGGGATTATTATACGGAGTTTTGATTAATTAAGTGTCTTTGAAATAATTATTAGACAACCTACTTTCTTGCATGAATATCTTAAAGACATGATTTGATCTATTGAACAATTAGAAATCTACATAATAATATCTTATCAACCAGAAGAGTAGACAAAATACCCAGAGTATATTATACAGGTATTTGATCAATTGAGGGTCTTTGAACAAATTCCGAATAAACCGATTTTCTTGCAAGAATATCTTAGAGGCATGATTTGATCTACAGCACAATTTGAGATCTCCAGAATAATTAATAATCAACCAGAAGAAGCACCAAAGTACCCTGAGAAGACTATGTAGGGGAAACAGCTCTATTGTTGCGGTACGTTAGCAGCGTTTGAAGCCTATTGTTGTGTATGAAGACTTCCATACACAACAATAGGCTTCAAACGCTGCTAACGATATATTGATCAATAAGAAATCTTCAGAAAAAATACTAATCAACCAGGAGAATAGCCAACAAGACATTATGCATGTATTTGATCAATTTAAGCTCTTTGCAATAATTTCATCAATGATCAATTTAAGATCTTTGCAAGAATATCTTAGAAGCATAGTTTGATCTACAGAGCAAATAGAAATCTTTTGAATAATTAAGAATCAACCAGAAGAAGTGCCAAAATACCCAGAGAACATTATGCTGGTATTTGACTTTGTTTTCCGTTTCCTAGCAAAGCGTAGGCCACCACGCAACCCACAGCATCATCGGATAGGGAAAACTTTGCCATTGATTTGCGTGGGCGGCCTTCGGTTTACGAAGAAAGGTCATGCAAAGTTTTGTTTACAATAGCAGATAGGCTTTTTTCAATTGTTGGTCGAGATTTCCTCATAATCCAACTTTCGTGCGAGAACATCTTACGGCATGATTTGATTTACTGAATAATAAAATAGAATAATAAAAAATCGACCAGAAGCATTTCCAAAATACCAAGAAAATATTATGTGGGTATTTTATTTCTTCGCAAAGTCTAGGCCACCACGTAAGGAACAGCATCATCGGATAGGGAAAACTTTGCCATTGATTTGCGTGGGTGGCCTTCGGTTTACCAGGAAAGGGCATACAATTTTGTTTACAAAAACTGATAAGCCCTTTTCAATTGTTGGTCGAGATTTCCTCATAACCCAAATTTCGTGCAAGACGAATTTACTCGAATTAATTAATTATTCCTTGAATGCAATGTATAACGAAAACCATGTAGAAGTATTGTATACAGATCTCAGCAAAGTGTTTGATCGAATTGACATACCCATACTTCTTTTTAAACTTCAAAAAATGACTATTCATTACGCACTCCTCAAGTGGCTTGAATCATATTTAACTGAAAGCCATCAAATAGTAAAATACAAAGGAAAGACATCAAATCCCGTTGTCACTTCAGGAGTTCCTAAAGGTTCCTAATTTAGGTCCGATTGTATTTATTCTCTTCGTCAATGATATATCTTTCATTATTAAGAAAATGAAAGTTTTAACACAAGTAACCAAAAGTTTCGCATTCAACGATTAAAATCACTTCCAAGTTCCGTAAAGTTCAAATAAAGTTCCGACCGAACCTTCAAGTTCCATAAAGTTCAAATAAAGTTCCTACAGAACTTCCAAGTTCCATAAAGTTCAAATAAAGTTCCGACCGAACTTTCAAGTTCCATAAAGTTCGAATAAAGTCCCGACAGAACTTTCAAATTCCATAAAGTTCAAGTAAAGTTCCGACAGAACTATCAAGTTCCATAAATTTCAAATAATGTTCTGACAGAAGTTTCAAGTTTCATATAGTTCAAATAAAGTTCCGACAGAACTTTCAAGTTCCATAAAGTTCAAATAAAGTTCCGACAGATTTTTCAAGCCACATGAAGCAAGCAATCCGCACAAGTCTTTTTTTTTATTATAGTCACTTTAACGCTCTTGGGTCATTCGTGACTTGTCCGGGGGTGAGATTTGAACTCGTGACTTTGGCGTGAGAGGTATGAATGCTAACCACTACGCCGGGGTCGCCCCCTGCCGCACAAGTCTTTACAAGTAACAAAATTTAATGTACCTACGTAAACATGAAATGATCAGTGGCCCGAATAAATCATTATTCTTATATTTCATCAACATTCTATCCAAACATTTAAAAAATAATTAAAAATTAATTTCCTGGATTCGAACCCGTGTATTCGGCATGCGATCTACGAGCGCTAACCACTTCGCCACAAATGTGTTGGAATACCATGCCGGCAAACACCAATTTAAAATTCATCAAGGTGTTGTGTTTCGTATTCAAGTCCAGCTCACTTTATTATATCTCAGATGATGCAGCAGTTCGTGCTGGTGCTCTCACGCAGAAGGACTGGGTTTAATTCTTCAAACAACTCCAATTCTACTACTAATGCTGATAAATCAATACACATGAATACCTGCCTTTAGAAATAACTTTTATAAAAGTGCGAACTAAATATAGAATTGGTATAGAGGACAACCTTTTTAATTTAATTTCTAAAAGTTCCGTTCAAGTTCCGCTAGAAGCTGCTTAGAATGCTTTTCAATTATGATACCGGAACTTTCAAGTTCTTATAACGACTTAAAAATGATTCTGCTTAGAATTCTATAGAACACCACCAACCAAGCTGCTTAAGCCACAAATAGCCTTTTATCAGAACTTTTGGTTACTTGGGAATCTATGCTGACGACATTAAACTTTTTTGGAAATAAAAGATGCCAAAGACATCATCACATTCAAAGAGGAAATACAGATATTCCATACTTGGTGTCAAAAAAGCCTGCTACAATTAAATATAAAAAAATGAAACTCAATTACCATTAGAAGAAAACGAATCCTACCCGATATAACAATCACTTTAGGAAACCAGATCGTTGAAAAGTGTGATAGAGTCAGGGATCTAGGATCTGGACTGAGAACTTACTTTCACAGATCATTTTAACACAATTATCAACAGAGCTAACAACATGCTTGGTTTCATAAAACGTTTCTGGTAAGGTCGATCTTAGAATATTGCAGGATAATTTCGTTCTTCTTTTTTCAATCACACACGAAAAAAGAATTGAGTTCGTTCAAAGGCAGTTTCTATTGTATGCACTCCGCAAGTTAGCTTCTTTCCTTCCGTCCTTTATTTAACGTCGGTCTCTGTTCCACAATCTAGTGCCAATCACCGACCAACATCGATTACCTTTCATTGACGGCAATCAAATGTGCAGGAAGGCAGCTTCCACACCTGCGTAGGATATCGCACCCAGATCAATGTTATAATAAGAGTCCCGCCAAGAGTGAAGCAAGAAGTACCAATCTAACTGTAAAGCGGGGTACCAGACAAGCAAAGTAAATAATCATTATTGTTCCCACAGCCAGTGAACTACAAGTATTGCGTTCATTACTAACAATATTTTAGTAATTGGGTTCTTAAAGGGTATTTAGGTAAATGCATATTCGTAATCTGCATTAAAAAACTGTTTTAAATATGTACAATTACATTTGCAAAAATCACCTTATTAGCGTCCCTCGGTGTCACTTTGTATGAACATTTTCCAGGTTCTATAATTGTTTTTGTCTCCCAGAAGCTCCGTTATCGACATGAACTTTTTCACTTCTGAATGAAAGTCATCCGATGCTAACGCAAAAAATCTGGTTGTCATTTACTCTGACGAAAATTAAATCACAAACAGTGCTGCTTGTTCGCAACATTTTCTCTTGGCGGGACTCTTATTATAACATTGACTCTGATCGCACCTCAACACACATGGGCCGGGACCAACGGCTTTACTTCCCTTCCGTGACCAGAGATTTTTATACCTCAGAAAAATCCCACCGACCTCGACTGGGATTGAACCCAGACCCATTAAGGTGAGAAAGCAGTCACACTTACCACTGCACCACCGGCGCCGGCATTCCGCAAGTTAGGTTGGGCTGTATTTCCTCTGCCATCTTACACAGCTCGGTGTATGCTCATAAATATCCAAACATTAAAAGAGCGTCGTGAATTTGCTATGATTTCTTTCGTAAACGATATCGTATCACATCGCATTGATTCAATAGAACTATTGTCGTCCTTAAATTTATGTACACCATATTAAAAGAAATAGAAATATATTTGCTACAAATCGTCATTGTACGAATTATGCCAAATTTGGACCCTTGAACCAAATGATGGACACATATAATACGCACTGCGATAACATTGACTTTACAATGACAAAAACCAAATTAAAGCAATTTTTTAATTCCTCGCATAACGTCAGCTAGAAGTATTTTTCTTAAGTTGTTTTCAAGACATATTATAAAAATATAAACAAAGACAAAATTGTAAAAAAGCACTTAAGACAACAATTGTAAAACAGCCTACACTGATTGACGACAAATAAATAAATAAATAAACTAACAACGCAGAGGAAGTGGAACCGGTGAAAGACGAGGAAGAAGAAGTTACGTGGGAAAACGAGGAAAGAAATTTTCAGCAGGTAAGATCGGAAACCAAGAAGACCAGAATTTCATACCCTACTTTCGATTTCCAACAACGAAAGGCTACCTTAATTACCTTATCGATACGGGAGCCAATAAGTCGTACATCAACCCAATAAAAAAAAACTTCCGTATCGTGTATTCAAATTCCACAATTTTTTTGACTACGGCTACGAAAACATAACTGCTATGCAGGCTAAAATCGATTCTAGCACCCACCAACTCTTTTTTTTCGTGGTAATCACAGTGACAGCAACTTGCTTAAACTCTACACTGGACCCCTTTTATTGATAAATTTTGCTTCTAAATATGAGCCTCTATTTTAAATCAACACACAGACGTTCCTAGGCTATGGTGCCCGTTTGGTCACTGTTGTTTTTGTGCTGATCCAAATAGTTTTGATAATATAATTGCGCATTCTTGTTTTTTTAAAAGGTTGATTTTTGTCCCAGTCTTGTCTTCTTTCGTCACTTATTTTGTCATTTTGTCTTGTGTATTAACCCCCACTTGTCTTGTTTATTGTGTCAACTTGTGTCTATTGTCCTTCCCCATCTGTTTTTAAACTCGTTCTGTTACTCTGTCATGACTAATTTCATTGCTATATAAAAATAGTAATATCAATTACAGGATAATATGGTTATTTCTCGATTACTTTTTCAAAGGGAAGCACCAGCTCATGCAAACAATGCATCCGATCGTTGATCCGGCGCAACAGGCAGCTCGCACGCGCTTATCAACACCACCAGCAGGTAGAGGAAAATTTCCCTATCTGATGATAGTGCCAGCACGCGCGGGCGAGCCACCAGTTACGCCAAATCGACGACCAAACGCACCGCCTACAAAAGCCGATACGCTCCCTTGAAAAAGTTATCGAGTTTTCTACTAATTAATGAATTATTGACAATTACCTATCATGATCCTTGACTCCACTATGATTTTAAGTTACCACTTTTTGATTATTTATCAAATACCTCTCGGAGTATATAACGCCCCGATGCCTTGTTGGTTTCTGGTCTCATTTGGATTGGTCATGAATTTGTTTGATATCCTGTTCGAAGTAATTCTTTGGGTTCCAGCTTGTACGTGTCTCACGTCATATGATTCGCCATTCATAAAGATAATGGTTAAAAGGGAGTAAAACATACATAAAGGTAGATTAGTATTAGTTGTACTTGATCCAAACAATAGAAAGAATATATAACTAAAAGTGCAATGGATAAGTGTTAGTTCCGGGATCATTTGCAAATAGTGCACTATTTGCAGCCAATTGTGATAAGATTATGCGACACTGCTACTACTACTATGTTAGATGTATGACTTGTCAATTTTCGCAACGCAATGTCTTTCAATAAATCACTCAATCAATTTGATGATTGAAAATTTGCTCAAAAGGGTTTTGTTGACATATCATACCTTACCGAAAACTAAAGCACAACAATCCTAATTCTTATTTCAAACCTATCAACATATTTAACACATTTTTCCTAAAACTTCACTTGTTAGTAAGCGCCTGGTTGAAGATATGACTTTCGCTATTGACATTGTTTGTAATTAACAAATACACTAAATAGGAAGATTTATTATACAACTTCATAGGCTAGTAGCCTCCCTAAGAGGACCCCCCCTCGTCCTATCTCTTATGTTAATTAACTTTCTGAATTCTCTTATTGAAGTTTATTTAATAAATAACTGAAATCTCTAATCCACCCACACAATCATAACCCATGCTTTTAAACTAAAATTTAACGTGTTTCAAGTACATCTGGCTTTGACATATATTAATTATATCTTTGTTCGTCCCAGGTGACACCTTCAAGGCTTCAAGTGACTAAAATGCTTCACTTTGAAGTTAGTTTCCAAGCTAATTTTAAATTGTATATTGTATAGGGTAAATGTTCCAACTACGCTCTCACGCTTCCACTATGTGGCACCACAAAAATACATATGAATATTTCCCAATAGAAGCACACCACAGTGGAAATCCCGAGCCATAGTTCAAACACTTATCCCAAATCAAAATGAAGCACATATAAGATTAGTTACAATACCATGTACAAAAATGATGTTTAACATTGTTTCCTGAGTAATACCTCAATGAAAACAACAATGAAAGCTTGTCACGCAAATAGAAGGAGCATCGTTGGGCACTTTCTGAAATATTTCAATAGTATAATTCCCTTGCAAACCCAAATAAATCTATCTGCGTAAAAATAAATAAAATAAGAGTGATTTGCGGCAAAACCCGCCAGTATCGCACCCAACGTCAGTGCCTATACGTAAGCGTACTACGACGCGGCTCTCAATTAGGGTTCCATTTACTTTGATGTGTTTTTTAAAAATTCAAAAGCAGTTTTTTTCGTCGCATTTTGTGTAAAATATCAAAAGGAATCGAATAGTGCGAGCTTTTTGAAATCTGAACTAATGCGTCGGAAAAAACTGCTTTTGAAATTTTCCAAAAAGCATCAAAGTAAATTGAACCTTAAAGGAGTAACAAGTGTGATACTACCACTGCTAGACTAGATTTAGACTAGACTTTCTCTCATGCAGTGGTTTACCAGAGAGGGGAAGCTTAGTAATCCCCATTGCCTGCCCATGACGCCATTCTATCGCGGCATGAGCCAGCAACGCCGACCATAAACCTACCGTCTCCAACACTCCACTAGCATGAAATTAAGCCCACCCACCAACAGCAAGGTGCATAAACTAGCCAAGGGGAGGGGATTCTAGCACCCACCAACTCTTAATAGAAAACACCAAGTATCCCCTATCAAAATATTATCCCTGCTCAGTGAACTTTCTCGCAGTTCAGAAATAGAGAATTTTTTTGAGATATGCACTACAGTTAATGGTACATTTCTCATTGAGGATGAATTGAATTTAACGAGCGATACTATGTTACAACCTTGTCTATATATAGCAAAGGTAACCGTGCCACCGTACATTTATCAAATAAAAATTATGTTAAGGTGGATGCAATCCAACCTTCTGGGAATGAACATTTCCTTCGATATAAAACGTGTTCCAAACTCAATTTTCCAGTGGATCACTGGTAACAGCGCTAAAACCTTTCAAAGAGGATAAAATGAAACAGTAAAAAAGGTTATCTTCCATTTTATTCCACATAATTAATGTTGGTATCTATGATAGATACGTATTTCGACTACATTATATAAAGGTTTCACCTTGATTACTGCTCTTTACAACGACGCGACTTACAGTACAACAAAATCAAGCCTCGAGATATTGTTTTTGGCAATTGAACCTCATTAAATCCTGAAGAAATCAACATCTCGAAACAAACTTATATAAACAGCTAAAGATAACAGCTGACCGACATAACAATAAGTTTTTAATAATGGACAACGAAGAATATTAAAAAACTTGCTAAGGTACTTGTTACGGAGACGGTGTCGTTCGGACTTCTTTAAGACAAACTCGTCAAGTTATCTTTCGGAGTAAGCTTTTAGCTGCAATTTATTTTAATTAGTTTTATGCACGTTTTTACAAATTTTTAGTGTTACTTACAATTATTAGTCTTCTTCGTTTTTTAATCCGTCTGTGTGTAACAGTTGCTTTGCTTGATTGTTGTAACCTAGTCTATATGAATTCAATCAGTGTTTGTGTTTATTTTAGGCAAAAAATATTACTCACAAGATGGTTTTATAACCAGTAGGTTTTATAAGATACAACTTTTAATATTGCAGCACTAAATATAAACTCCAAATTTTAACGTATTCTTCTGTGTTCTTTGTACTAAGTATTAACAATTGGAATTGATAATGATAGAGAAATTTGCATTACTGACAATTCCGGTTGACGTTTCCGAGCTTGACGTTGTCAGTCAACCGTTAGGTCGACTGGGTCGGCAGCGTTTGCCGATGACGGGGGGTCTTGGATCGTCGCGCACATACCCCACCCCGTATTGCATGAAGTTCCTTCAGCCATACCATCCTGTTCCAGCACGTCCAAGACAGCCAACTTAGTTAACGGACGCTGATGTATGCCCGTAGCAGACCTCACATCCGCGCTGCGTATTCTTCCGTCTTTTCCTGTATACACCTTTACGACGATTCCCCTTTCCCAGCTATTCCTCCTTGTTTCGTTCACGATCATAACCAAGTCTCCAATCTGTATCGGTTTCACTTCCCCGAACCACTTCGACTGTCGCGATATGACTGGTAAGTATTCCCTGATCCATCGATTCCAGAAACGGTCCAACATGACCTGCACGTGCTTCCAATTCGAACGCATAACCGATGCATCATGCAGCGAAGCAGTGACTGGCTGGCATACTCCGTTAGAACTTAGAAGCAGGAAGTGGTTCGGAGTGAGCGCTTCACTCTCTGCTGAATCCAAAGGAAGATACGTAAGCGGACGAGTGTTCACCATTGACTCCACTTCTGCTAAGGCAGTTAAGAGCGTTTCTTCATCAGGATTCCTCGAAATTTCCATGGCGGCCAAAGCTGTCTTCACCGACCGCACTAATCGTTCCCAGATGCCCCCCATGTGCGGAGCATAGGAAGGATTCAGCTTCCACTGCGTTGCTGCATTTGTGAACGTGGCGGCCATGTCATGGTTGATCTGATTCACTTTTTGCTGCAGTTCTTTCCGGGCTCCCTGGAAATTTGTCCCCTGATCTGAGTATATCTCCAAAGGCGCTCCACGGCAGGCAATGACGCACAGCTAACTTGCAGGATTCCGTAGTCAACGTGAATGCAACCTCCAAATGAACTGCCCTCGTCGTGAGACAGGTAAATAATGCCACCCAACGTTTCACACAACCCCGTCCAAAATAATCTAGACCAGTAAAGGTGAAAGGCCTGACGTATGGAGTTAGACGTGCCTCCGGAAGTGGACTCATTCGAGGAGGCTGCGGAATCGACTTACGAACCTTGCATCCCCAACACTTCTTTGCCACCTTTCCCACAGCAGCTCTCAACTCGGACACATGGAACCGTTGCCTGAACTCGTTCACGATCGTCTCGTTGTTCGCATGACCAAACTTACGATGATAGCTGTCTATGATAAGTGTAGTCACGTAGTGGTTTTTGGGCAGAATCGCAGGAAACTTTGCTTCATCTGACAGCCAGGGAGCGGCACCGATCCTACCGTCCTTCCGGATTACGCCATCGACTCCGAAGAAAGGACACAGCTTATAAATTCTGCTGCTCTTCTCAATTACCTTCCGCTGGTTGATGGGTAATTGTTGGTTAGACTCCACTGTAGCGTATTCACCTGCAAATCCTTCTCGTTGTATCAGGCGCAGCATCGTCAGTTCTGCTTCCTGGAGTTCTTCTCTGCTTATAATTTCAGGATCTGGAAGCGGCAGTTTATTCTTTTTCTTCAGGCAGTTATCTCGAAATCGTCGCACATACGCTACAGTCCTCAACATTCGTTCCCATTTCGAGAATCGCTCAAACTGAACCGTTTCACCTGCTACTGCAATGTGAAGGACGTTGACGGTCCGTATCTCCTCAGAGGTGGTCCATTCCGCCTCCTGTTCCGGCCAATCTTCCTCATCCTTGTAAAGGAATTCTGGACCTCGCAACCACCTACTTTTTTCTGAAGCAATCGGGCCGTTTCCCCATTTTGTAGCTTCATCTGATACATTCCACCTCGTTGGCACCTTTCTCCATTCGGATACATCGGATTCTTCCAGAATCTCACCGATTCTGAAGGCCACAAATTGATGAAATCTCCGTTGATCTGATCGAAGCCACGCTAGGACGGTGTTCGAATCGCTCCAGAATACTTTCCTTCTAATCGGAAGAGTGTGGCTGGCAATGATGGTCTTCATCAACCTTGTACCGATTACAGCAGCTTGCAATTCTAGTCTTGGTACAGATAGTTGCTTGAGTGGTGCCACCTTGGTTTTGGATGCTACTAGAGTGCAGCGGACAGTTCCACGATCGACAATCCGAAAATAAGCAGCTGCGGCATAGGCAGCCATACTCGCGTCTACAAAAATATGCAATTCCAGAGTTTCGAGTGCTTGTAGATTATACCCGGGAAAATAGCAGCGTTCAATTCGTACTTGTCCCAGGTCTTGGAGAGCTACAACCCAACGGTGCCACAGTGGAAATATTATCTCTGGTATTTTTGCATCCCATCCAATGCCCGATCTCCAAACATCTTGCACCAAGACTTTGCCATGGATTACGAAATTCGCCACCAGTCCCAAAGGATCGAATATGCTCATCACAAGACTTAGAAGTTCCCTTTTGGTGGGATAGACACATCCATTTAGCAATCTCTCGAGTTCACTGTGAAAGCGTATCGCAAAGGAAAATACGTCCTCTTTGGGTAGCCAAATCATACCCAAAACTCGTTCCGAGCCGCTACCTTTTCCCATCACGAAAAGTCGAATCTGATGATTCTTCACCGATCCGCTTCAACACTTCTGAAGAGTTGGACAGCCAATGTCGAAGTTCAAATCCCCTACGTTCATGAACTGTTTTCACCTCCTCGGCAACTGTACTGCTTCTTCGACCGTGTCGACGCTGTCCAAATAGTCGTCGACATAATGGTTCTCCACCACCGCAGTTGCGGCTTTTGGAAACTCGGCAGAGTGCTCACTAGCATTTAGATTTTTCACAAACTGTGCAGAGCTTGGCGAACAGGTTGACTCAAATATAGCGACATCCATTACGAACACTTGCACCGGTTCCGACATATGGTTTCGCCAGAGAAACCGTAGTGCTTGGCGATCTTCTGGCCTGATGAACACTTGGTGGAACATCTCCTTTATGTCGGCGTTGATTGCCACCTCCTTCTGCCGAAATCGACACAATACGGTTGGAAGCGACTGTAGCAGATCCGGACTTTTGAGGAGAACCGAATTCAGGGAAACACCTTTCACCGATGCTGCGGCGTCCCACACGATGCGAACCTTCTCTGGCTTTTTGGGGTTCGTCACTACTCCCAGCGGCAGATACCAAACTTGACTTGAATCGGTCTCCTTCAGTTCTTGTTCAGTGGCTCTATGAGCGTATCCCTTATCTAAGTAATTAGCCACCTGCTCCCGCACTTTCTCGTACAACATTGGATCTTTTGATAACCGCTTTTCAAGACACTGCAACCTTCTTTCCGCCATAGGCCTGCTGTCAGGAAATTCCACCTTGTCCTGTTTCCATAAAAGACCTGTTTGGAACTTCCCTGAATTTGTACGCACTGTAGTGGCTTCCATCAATTCACGAGCTCGTTTTTCGTTGATTGATTCGACCATTTCGGTTGCGCCAACGCCCGCACCTTCGATAGTGAAGAAACTTTTCACCATCTCGTCAAGTTCATAATTCGTCGGGCGATTGCAGACGTACATTACTCGGTGGGGCAGCTTGGCATTCGCATCTCCTGATCTCCCATACAGCGTCCAGCCTAAACGTGTTTTCGCCGCAACTGGTTCATATCCTTTGCCTTCTCGGAGTTTGAGAGGCGTCTTCAACTTGGTGTTATCTAGACCGATCAGTAACCCTGGTACCGCACAATCGTAACTTGTAACAGGAAGCCCCTTCAAATGAGGAAACTTGGCCTGTAGTTCATTGAAGTCGACAGTTTGATGCGGTAAGTCCAAACTGGATACTGTGTGGTGCTTGTTGGAATTGCTTCCGGAAATCTCTACATGCACTCGTTGGGAATCCTCCTCGGTACGCTTTACACCGTTGGTCCATTGCATGCACAGCGGAATGGCTGGTCCCGTAACTCCAAGCTCCTTAGCTATCGAACTCTCCAGCAACGTTGAATCTGATCCCCCATCCAGAAAGGCGAACGTGTTCACGGTTTTCCCATTGGCATGAAGCGAAACTGGAATGATGCGGAACAGTATTCTCTGGTGTTGGTGTTGATGGACCGTCACTACGCCCGTACTAGTTGTTGCAGGTAAACTTCTGGAGTTCCCTCCGTCTTGCGGATTCCCCGGATGTAGGAACTTATGATGATGTTCTTCGCAACCGTCAGTTCCGCATACTGGAGTCTTGCACGGCCACTTACCGTGTGGATACAGGCACCGTTTACACAAATGTGCTTCCTGAACTGCCTTCCAACGGTCATCCAGTTTCTTCGCTTTGAAGGTAGGACATTCCTTAGGTTTATGTCCAGGGGTTTGACATACTGCACATGGACGCATCGTAGGAATCCTTGATGATTGAGATTCATCCAGTTTGTTACCGCTGTTGTTGGTTTTATCGGAACGTTCTGGGTTGGTATCGGAGCGAACAGAATTCACAAACGCCTTTCCTTTCTGCCGCTCTGGTTTCGTGCATTCCGAAAATCCACTGCTGACACTGCTAGCGGCGTTGATGATCATGTTCATGTAGTCAGCAAAAGCGCGTAGATCCTCTACCAATACTGATTGCTTGTGCATTGCCCATCCCAATTTGATGTTCACCGGTAGCTTCTCCACGAGCTCTTGGAGAAGTACAGGATTTGCCAAATGCATCTCTTGTCCAGCTGACACCAAATGAGCACAAAGGTTGCGAACTACCAATCCGAAATTTACAAGAGTCTCTAGCTTCTCCGGTTTCGGTGTAGGGGTGCTGCGAACTTCATTAAGCAGCATTCCAATGATAGCATCTGGTCGGCCGTACAACATACGAAGGGTTGAAACAATCTCGCCTACGTTCGATGGATGTAACAAAAAACTGCTAACCGCCTTTCTTGCATCGCCTTTCAGACAGCGCTGCAGTCTCAGAAGATTTTCGGCATCCGTGTACCCACACATTTGCGTCGATGTTTCGAAATTACTCCAGAATAGTGGCCATTCCACTGGGTTTCCCTCAAACGATGGAAGATCCTTTGGAACCACATGACGTGCAGCTAATTGGTGCGCGTTTGGTCCTCTGAATGTCTCTTGAGGAGGTGGATGATCCGGCGCATTCGTGATAGGGATGTTGGTTACTCTTGGATTGTTCACCGCCATACGAGTACTGGTTTGTACTGGTTGCGGATAAGACATGGCAGGTTGATTAAATTCGTGACCTAGGTATCCCGAATTTTGATTCTGTCCCCAATTCCCATCCGAATATGACACAGGCAAAGGATTTGAATAAGTTGCTTGCTGTGCCACAGACGATGGCGGTATATAATTGTTAACGGTGCCCCAAGGATTTTGTACAACATTTTGATTTGTTTCTCGCTGGTCATGCACGTAACATCTATTACTCACCGCCGTCGTCGGGGGGATAAACTGACCCACTACAGGATTGGCCGCCACGTTTTGGCCGGTATACATTCCCTGGTAAAACATCGAGGCTGATGGTTGCATACCCGAGATGATCGGCTGCGTCTTATTGACCACACGGCTTGTTCCTAGATGCTCCCCAAACGGTATGCTTCTTGGCGTTGAATGGTAAGATGGTGGTGGTATAAAATACGAAGGCTGCTGCCAAACCGACTGAGCTGCACCTGACTGCGCATACACCGGTACAGAAGATGATGAAACCATGGGCGGGTGTGATGGTATTGACCAAGCTGACGATGACGACACCTGCGGTTGGTACGAGGTGGACGATAGCGTAACAGGGTACGGCGTGTACAATGGGACATAAGTCATCGGTGGCAATGAAGGCAACGGGTACGAAACAGATGCCGTCGTTGTTGGTGATATCACGAACATATTGTTGACATTCGTTGTGGACGGCAGATTCACATTCTGCGGAGCACTCACCAACGGAGTTGGTATTGGTCTGCCTTGGTTCCACTGCATCAATGTTGTTGATATTGACGGAACAGGCAGCGGTTGCTGAACGGATGAAAGTGGCTGTACAAACACTTGCTGTGACGTTGTGCACGCCAAAGAGTTCAATGGAGAAATCAGAGGACTGGTCGTCATCATCAGTGGGTTTTCACTGACAATAACCATGGATGCCGATGATTGTTGCACTTTGCTGCTTCCAGCCACTGCAGTAGTCGTCGCTGAGGTTGTTTAGATTGAACTCGTTGGTGCCTCCGTTCGCAACGTGAGCCCAGTAGGGATACCCCCAGTATTGGCACTGGTGGGTTCTGACAAATCCAATCTTGAACCTTGCTATTACCTTGATTGTAGATTCGGTGGCTGCGAGTACTTGCTGCATCACCATCGTCCTCCAGCTGAGTGTGGAGAAGATTATATTTCTTCTTGATGAATATCCCTCCGATCTCTCTCTAAACGTAACGCCATCTCTTGAATTTGCTTGTCTTGTTTTTCCCTTTCTTCCTGCATCCGTATCTGCAGTCGTTTCTCATCTGCCAAGCGCTGCATTTCTAGCTGCAACCGGGCTTCTCGAGAGCTGGCGGATGTTGATGCTACCGAACCGGGGTTGGGATTTGTACATGCCATGCACATAAAACTTCGATCTTCTTTCTCGATGCTGTCGTTGACACCGACACATCTAAAATGGTACCAGCGTTCACATCCGTCGCACTGTACGCATCGTTCGGTTGATTGCAGATAATGCACTGATGATCCGATGAATCACCAAAATCAACAGGCGCAGGGTCTGATAACGACATGGTTATGTGCTATTTATGCCAATGTTTATTTCTTGCTGAAGTCTAGCTCGAGCAATTAGAAATAATAATTCTAAAAGTTTGTTACGGAGACGGTGTCGTTCGGACTTCTTTAAGACAAACTCGTCAAGTTATCTTTCGGAGTAAGCTTTTAGCTGCAATTTATTTTAATTAGTTTTATGCACGTTTTTACAAATTTTTAGTGTTACTTACAATTATTAGTCTTCTTCGTTTTTTAATCCGTCTGTGTGTAACAGTTGCTTTGCTTGATTGTTGTAACCTAGTCTATATGAATTCAATCAGTGTTTGTGTTTATTTTAGGCAAAAAATATTACTCACAAGATGGTTTTATAACCAGTAGGTTTTATAAGATACAACTTTTAATATTGCAGCACTAAATATAAACTCCAAATTTTAACGTATTCTTCTGTGTTCTTTGTACTAAGTATTAACAATTGGAATTGATAATGATAGAGAAATTTGCATTACTGACAATTCCGGTTGACGTTTCCGAGCTTGACGTTGTCAGTCAACCGTTAGGTCGACTGGGTCGGCAGCGTTTGCCGATGACGGGGGGTCTTGGATCGTCGCGCACAGTACTCGTAAAGCCCTTATGGCCATCGATATAGAGAAATATAACCTGTTACTCAAACTGACAAAACCGTTACTGACTTGCAAGGCATCAAAACACACAAAAGAAAAGTAAAACGAACTTGACAGACTGTCATCTTTTCAGACTATGCCTACTGACGACGAGGACGCATGCGGAAATATTCATCCACGACGTAGAGAAAAATCCAATAGTAGCTATTCCAACAGGTATAGCAAGAATTAGCAGCAACTTTTTTTTTTAAATAGGCCATCACAATAATTTAAATTCGCTAGCGGATTTAATATGGAACTTAGATACTATGATTCAAAAGAAAATCTCAAGCCAAAAATGTTAAGTCC
This sequence comes from Ochlerotatus camptorhynchus, assembly GCF_037179485.1. Lineage (NCBI taxonomy): Eukaryota > Metazoa > Arthropoda > Insecta > Diptera > Culicidae > Ochlerotatus > Ochlerotatus camptorhynchus. The sequence continues at coordinate 51,314 of NW_027041386.1, forward strand.
AGTTATAAAAGTTAAATCTGAAAATCTTCATTAAATGTTCGATAAATTAAAACCAACTTGACAGAAACGCTGGGACAATTTAGGGCGAGCGTGGAAATACATATTAGGGAGCCCCGATGCAGCTGATTTAAAGATAATTAATAGTACCATGAAAACCCATGAACAGATCAAACTGAAAAACATTACAGCAACAATCAATTCTCTCGTTGATATACTCAAAATTCCACGAATCAAAAATATAAAATACCAGCTCAGCTACATAGAACCCGTTATTTCCAATAATCGGATGCATCTAACAGCGAAGTACTCCTTAAAAGGATCGAATCCCTTCTAAACTAATGCCCCATGTACACGGCATACAAATATATATATTTGCAATCATTCACAGCTGGAGCCTTTAGGAAGGTGTATACAACAATTAGCGAACCAGCTCAATGTCCAATGATAAAAGTATATGAGAAAACGTTCGTTAAGCGAATAAATGACGCAAACATCCTAATTACTGCCGAGAACATCACCTTAACGTCGAACTGTTCGGTACAACGGCGAGAATTGCGGGGATCGTATCTGATCCAGTTTTCAGACTGTACTATCAAACTGAACGAGGAGGAATATGCTAATAATAATGCAGACCTATCACCCAACCTGTATCATCCAACTACCAGACTTATGGTAGCTCCTACAAAAGTCATAAACAAAATTCCGTTACAATACCTACATACAGGAATATCACCTAGAACACCAGAGTCATATCGAGCATCTAAATATGACCACCGACAACATACATTGGAAATTCATGTAGTTAGCTGAGTATCATTTGGCACATCATCCACAATCCTGCTAGTACTGATGGCAGCACTAATCATTCGGATCATCCTACCATTTGTGTCACGTAAGGTAAAATACATCTTTACATCAGGACGAACCAACACAGAAGACCTAGAGAGGGAACCACCAACAAGACTTGGAATCATCGAGGAAGACTTCACAACCTACTTGAAACAGAGGGCACCCTATCAGGCAACCGAGGTTCATCCCACAGGAATCGAGGACGACTTTCAAGTAGACGGGGGATCGTTAGGAATAGTCTGATAGGTGAATTGACCAATCAGGTAATTCAGCGCAGGTTGGCGCGAAACGTGGCGCATCACGTGGCGGGTGTGAGTTATTTTTTAAACAGTGACTTAAGAAGAAAGATCCCCTGACTCAGAACTTCCGAAAAATTTTAAGATTTTTTTTTGTAGCATTGTGAACTTCTCTTAATGTAATTAAATTTTTCTGAAGCTCACAGAAATTGTTCGAAATTTGCTGAAATTTGTATTTATTTCCTAAATTTCTAAGATCGTCTTTTGTAATTCTTAGTAGTTCTTTTAATTCCGCATTTTTTTTCTGAAGTTTGCACATTTTCTCTGGATGTTCACAGAATGTCTATTAAATTAGTATATTTTCTTTGGAGTTTGTCAAATTTCTTACATGATTGTAAAACTGTTTCCAATTCGCGAAGTTATCAGTAATATTCTATAAAATTTGCAAAACTGCTTTGGCTTCCATCTCTTCACATAACTTTTCCTGAAGCTTGCCGCCAAAATTATAAATTACAGATCTTGAATGTTTTACCTAGATCTCGTTTTAAAACAATTTCGCATTTCTCACTAGTCGGCCAAAAGATAAAGCTGATACGTCCCTTCGAAAAAGTTTTCGATATATTTTTATATGAGTCAAACCAAGAAGTAAATGTAATTATAATATTGAAGTGAAAAATAAAGCTTACGCTTATGCTTTTGAAATCCATTTCAATTAATTCTTATAATTTGACTGATTTTCATTTATCATATGTATGTTTGTATGTATGTATGCAGCCATTTCCAAAATAACCAAAGAATATTATGCAGGTGTTTGATCAATTCAAGGTCCTTGAAGTAATTCCTCATCAACCGACTTTCTTGCAAGAAAATCATAGAGGCATGATTTGATTTACTTAACAATTAAAAATCTGCAGAATGATATCTTATCAATCATAAGAATGGCCAAAATATCAAGAGAGCATACCTGCATAATGCTAATAATGAATGTTAATGAATTAAAGGTCTTTAGAATAATTCCTGATCAACCTACTTACTTAAAGAATATCTTAGAGGCATGATTTGTCCTATTGAACAATTAGAGATCTTTTTAAGAAGAATTGTTAAAATACTCTGAGAATATATTAGACGCATGACTTGATTTATTGAACAAGCAGAAATCTTCAGAATAATTACTAATCAATCAGAAGAATTGCTAAAATAACAAGAGAACATTATTCAGGTATTTGATCAATTGCGGGTCTTTGGAATAATTCCTGATCAATCGATTATCTTGAGAGCAAATCTTTGAAGCATGATTTTATCTGTTGAACAATAAGAAATCTACAGAAAAATTGCAAATCAGCCGAAATATAAAGATGACATTATTCAGGTATTTGATCACTTTAAGGTATTTGGAATAATTCCTGATCAACCTGCCATTTTTTTAGATTATCTTAGACAGTTGATTTATTGAACAATTTGAGATCTTCAGAATAATAACTCATCTACCAGAAGAATTGCCAAAATACCCATAGAACATAATACAGTTACTTGATAATTTGAAGGTCTTTGGAATGATTACATCTGTGGACTTCAAAACATACATGTGAACTCAGAAAAGTTGAAAATACTTCACTTAAAATCTGTGTATTTCACATGCGTTATGAATTTTTTTGTTAATTCAGCAAACATCAGAAAAATTCAATGATTGTCAGAAATGATATGCAAGCCTTTGAAAAGTTTCTCGAATTCTAGAAAAAATCGCATATGCTGAACTTAAGAAAAAAAAAATAAGTAATTTTTTGTAGCATTGTTACCACGCACAACATGGACTGCAGATTCCGGACGAACCAACTTTCATCACTCCAGCGGGAAATCCCTCCACCCTGGATTTTTTTCTCTGTCGTACATCGGACTATCCAATACGGAGGCGCACAACGATTTCAGTTCCGACGACCAACCGGTGGTAGTTGTTGGTGTCAACGTGATTGCTGCTAGAAGCTGCATGCGTTAAGACTACCATCATGTCAACTGGGTGTAGTTCGGACGAATGGTGGACAGAAATATCAAAGAAAATCCGCCGCTCGACACCGTAGATAACATCGACTGAGCGTTGGAAGAAGTTAATCAGGCCTTATCCGTGGCTGAAGAGGAGTGTGTTCGATAAGCTCCTGTGAGGGATAAGTTTGTTGCTATTGATTCCCATATCCAAGTTCGCTTGAGAAATGTTCGTAGACGCCAGTTTCAGAGGACTGGAGATCTGGACAAAAAACGTGAAATAGTTGATCTGAACAGGTAGCAAAAATCATACCAGTACGCAAATCCGGTAAGGATCCAACATTGCCCTCAAGCTACAGACCGATCAGCCTCCTTTCAGCGCTGAGCAAATTGTTCGAGAAACTCATTCCCAGTCGTTTTTCGAGGAACACAACATTTTCCTACCGGAGCAGTTCGGGTTCAGGAAGGGGCACACCACCCAATCATCAGCTAGTACGGGTGATGAATAACATGAGAAGTAACAAGGCTGTATCCAAGGCCACAACGTTGAGAAATTGTTTGACAATGGCTGACATGATAGACTTGTATACAAGCCTTGTAACTTCAACTTTCCTTTGCATCTTATTAAAAACACCTGTAACTACCTCCTGCAAAGATTGTTTCAAAGTATCGTTGAATGGTTTTATTTCAGATACGTTTTCCACTCCAACAGGAGTCCCGCAAAGCAGTCTGCTGGGCCCCTTGCTTTACAGCATCTACACTTCCAACATTCTTCCTCTCGGAGCAGGTTGCGTGTTTTTCCTCTTCGCAAATGGGACCGCATTTGCCGTCAAAGGAAGGATGCCTCGCGAAATTACGAACAAACTTTAACAATGCCTTGACGCCTTTGCTGATTATGCTAACACTTGGAAAATTAATATCAATACCTCAAAAACCCAAGCAATCATGTTTCTCCACCGGTAATGCCTCAAATTAAAACCGACTTCCTCTTGTATTAGGGATGATACAAGGGTTTAGTGGCTCGCCGAAATAACTTATCTCGGAATGTTGTTCGATGAAAAGCTCCTCTTCCGCTCGTATGTAGTCAAAACCGTATGAGCACAGACTCATAGGAACAAAATCCAGGTCGCTGAGGATGATCCTTGATCGTCCTTTCGATACAAGAATTTCGGATATCTACCTATAGGCGAACGTTCCAAAATTAGAATTCATGCATGTAAACCACACACATACAGGAAATAAAGGTCAAGAGAAACGAGGAGAATTACGGTAGACTTGGAAGCGGCAACATTGAGGAAAATAACCAGCAGAAGATAGCAGATTCAGCAGCAGCCGGGCTTCAATTGCGAGCCCATCCAACAACGACAGCAATCCAAGGAGTAGGTCACTCTGCACACCAATCTTGGGTCATATTGTGCCGGTCATAGCGCAAGCTGCGATTGTTTGTAAAATACCCAACCCGGCAACCCGGTATCTCTGACACCTTGAATGTTTTGGTTTGAAATCGCAAGGATTATTCGGATGGAGAATGACGCGGGAAGTGGCGGGTGTGAGTAATTTTGGTGTTTTGTGTTCATATGATAATAAAAGTCCTGTGCTTTAGGGTTTTATAATGCCCTTAAAGGCAAACCAGAAACCTAGCCTTTCATGATGTGAAAAGCAACGGTCTATCAGCGACCAGAAAGAGTTGAAACCGTTGGGGAACATTGTTGGAGACCGACTATAGAGGATGATTAATATGACTTCTGTAGTTTTTTTTGTGTGAGTTGCAGCACTATTTGAATTAAGGGTACTAATGGGGTCTGATTTAATGCTTCTTTCTCTTGAGCTCACTCTTGAACCTAAATTTCGGATTAAAATCTATAAGTGAACCGAGAAGTGAAGTGCTGGTCTGAGTTCCTCTGGTTTATTCAATTAGCGGATGTTTCTGAATATACAGTCAAACGGCACGTAATGCTGTGAACGACTTTAGTGACAGTGGTCAAGCAGTGCTCCCATTTTATTTACAACAATCCAAAGCCTACGATATTGTGCCGATTGATGTGCCCAAGCTGTGCCGAATCTAATTTTGGCACAATGTGCTGAGTTACTTTACCCCTTGCAGCAATCACATCTGGGTTCATCCACATAAAAAAAAATGCAAGGTATCCTCTACATCTCCGTTTATCGTTCTGTCTATACCGGTTTGTTCTTTTTATCTCGCACGCATCCCATCGCAGCAGTGCCAAATCTTTTTTTGAAATAAAATGCATCCCCCGAAGTGACGTTCCCTCTGATTACATCCGATCCATCAAAATTAATATGTTCAAAAATTTTGTGTACATCGTACAGCATAATATTACACAACAAGCGACATTACCAATGTGCAACTGTTTAGATGTAATATTCCCGGATGTATTGATTTGGTGAGTACGTTTTAGTTGAAGATTGTTCGCTCTAAATAACCCTTTTTTGAATACATTTCATTAATCAAACATTATTATATGCTGGGTTTTGGGGGGCAGCCTAAGGGTTTCAAAGGATTTGTAGACTGGACAAGGGTTCTTGGATTTGCCAGTCCCTTGTCACGTGTTGATAGACGTACATCTTATCGTTTGTCTTCCAAAGATCTCCAATGAAGTTGATTCACCCTGCTGCAACAAACCATCAGGCAGAAATTTACAACCAGTGAAGTATCTGCAGTCATATGTAATCCTTGCACTGATGGTGGGTTCTATTCACATCACATCACATCACGTCAAATTAGTTTAGTTATGTGTCCCTGGTGCGATGCCTTGATTCCTCATGATTTTTAAGAGTTATGAATTGATCGGAAAAAATATCTGACATCACTGATTAGTTCAAAATATGTTGGCTTGCTTAGAGTTATGTCAGTTTGTCTATGTGTCAATATACCAGTCATGGCTATACGTTCCTATTATGGTGTTCCAATTCCTATTGAATTCACATATGCCATAATTGGAACACATGCGATAATAGGAACGTACATACATCTATCCTCTCTGCATATTTTCACGTGGACAATTTTTATCTCACCTGCCATCATGTTGCAATAGTGACACAGCCAATTCAACGGCGAGGCTAGACGCAATACTAGCTACCGCAGGCCTGGTGACTGTACATTGTTGATCCAAAGTACGATCTTTGAGAGACTGAAAAAAAATGTAGATAATCGTTTTAATAACCGTAATTAGTTAATGCCTACATTTCCTGGTGCCACAATATCGTTGCAAAAATAGCAACCCAAACGAGATCCCGACAGCTCCTTAAATCCTTCCACTTCAATACTTTGTTGCAAATAGGTTGTTGATTGTGCTCCGTGACGCATGACTAGGAATGAATCAAATCCAAGAGCAGCGTTGATCGTCATCTGAAAATATGTTTGGTTAACCATGTTGTTATCAAGTAGATATAAAATAATTGTTTAGCTTCTAAAACATAGCAGTAAACGGAGCAGACATGTACCACGTTTATTACTGGAAGAGAGTTTCTATTAGGGAAACCACATACATCCTATATAGCGTTAAGGGCCACGCACATTAGATCCGTTTGCGTTGCGTTGACGTAAATTTGACAGTCAGATAATAGATTTAGCTATCACTTTGCCGCAACGCGTCCGATCCGGATCTAATGTGCGTGGGCCTTTAGCGTTGTTATCTACGAAGTATAGATTGGATACTAGCGACACTCACGACTCTTTTGAAATTATCAGTCAGACTACTTTCTGGAATAATGCTGGGGAGTAAATATTGATTCCAATATAAACAAGAATTCCAGTAGCATGACTGTCACTACTTCCGGCCACACCCATCTTTACCATAACTAGAGCAGTTCCACACAGATTCGCAAATCGTTTCGGATCGACCTTTTATGATTATGATGAAACTTTGCACAGTTGTTTGTTATTGCTCAACATGCCATTTTACATATCCGGAGAACTTCGAGATTAGGGCGTAATTGCTTTTTAAACATACACGTCAATCACCGATTTCTCGCTAATTAAAGCTCAATCTCGAAAACTAGCAACACAAACAGTTAGAGGAATGACTCCTCTATCATTTGGTATAGTTTGTTTGTGAGATTGAGCTTTTATTCGCGAGAAATCGGCGATTGACGTGTTTGTTTACAAACGCAATTACGCCCAAATCTCAAAGTTCTCCGGATATATGGCTCCCTAGCTTTGCACACGACTAACACTTGAAAAGGGCTTATGCAAAAATGATACGAATCAATAGAAAAATATATATCTCGTGAACGATTTGTTTGATCGAGATGGTGTCTTGGAAGAATTATTTTTTTACAAAAAAAATCAAAATTATCAAAAAAATTAAATTACTCAAATTGCATATTTTTTTATATTTATTTTGTAGTTTAGATAAAGTAATACCTACTGACACTGTGCATTTGCTGGGCAAATCATAAACAAAAATATTATGAATTATTGAAAAAATAAGTATTTTCCAAAATACCACCTACAGTTATCGAATATCTTTAAAATAGTGTTAATATTAAAACACATCAAATTTACAACAAAAAAACTCATAATGCTTGAATTGCCCAAAGTTGTTATTTTCGAGATACTCGTAGGTTAAAATTCACATATCGAATATTTTGAGCAATTTTCGCCTTTTTGAGATGTTTACTCAAATTGCATATCTTTTTAAAATATTTTTTTTTATATTTACTTTGTAGCTTAGGTAAAGAAATACCTATTGACACTGTGTATTTGCTGGGCAAATCATAATTAAAAAAGTTATGAATTATTGTAAAAATAAGTATTTTCCAAAATACTACCGTTAGTTATCGAATATCTTTGAAATAGTGTTAATATTAAAACATATTAATTTTAAGAATAACATCTCAAAAGAGTGAAAATTTCTCAAATTATGCGACAAGTGAATTTTAACCTACGAGTATCTCGAAAATAACAACTTTGGGCAATTTAAGCATTAAGCGCTTTTTTGTTGTAAATTTAATGTGTTTTAATATTAACACTATTTTAAAGATATTCAATAACTATTGGTAGTATTTTAAAAAATTCTTATTTTTTCAATAATTCATAACTGCTGGTGGAACTTGCACTTGACGAATCGCTTCCACCATCGCTTGAAGAGCACTGTTTTGATTCTCCAAGAAACGAGAAAACTGTGCGGAAATCATTTCGTTTTCCGATTTTATTGCACTTTACTTATGTAAAAGTCATTGCCTACGAACGATTGATATACCTATGAGTTACAGCTTGGACTCGTAGGTACTCATGCAACATGCAATAAGATTTTGGCATTGCTGCCGTGTGGAATTTAATCGCAACTTGTCATGGAAAGGGCCCTATGGGAGGAGTATTGAAACGAAACGCTTTAAAATTTTAGTATACGAGGGGAAAGGTAGGATCTGCAATGTTTAAAAATTGGTCTACGTGGTTTATGGACAGCCCCCAGGCTGAACTGAATGTTGCACCCAGCTTGTAAGTTACTCATAGATTTCGTTAGTCACAGCTGCTGTGACTCGATGGAGACGCATTGTGAACTACCTTGCGTCTTAATCGTTTCCATGCACGTGTGGTGTATATATTGCGGAACAATGATTTTTTATTTAAAAAAAATTGTATCTCCAAAACTACTTCTCCGACATCGCTTTTTTTTTTATATGTTATGTAAAATAAAATGATTTTTCAATTAAAAATACAAAAAAAAATTCGGACCGCCCTAATGACGGAATAAAAAAATACGAGTCTAATATTTTTGATAAGGAAGAACTATACCAATTTTCATGAAATTCTGAGGCTCACATTTCTGGAGCGCAGAATTTCCAACCTCTGCAATCTTCACACTGCCGTACTCACACTCACACTCTAACGGAACTATCAACTCTATGCTTTCATCTACTCCATCTATCGTATAAAAATTACCACTACAGTCTGTTATTTGAAATTAGCATCTTCAACTATGTAAATCGTTGACTTCACGTAGAAGTAATACTAAAACATATAGTCAAAGTACATAACTCTGGATTAGAGCATACCATCAATTACTGTCAATGGTCGAAAGGTACAGTAGCAGCACCTACCCCACCCGTGTCCCCTCGAGATCGTCAAGTCGACGATGACAGGAGCACATATCGTGGTAGGGGTAAACAATAGTTGCAATTTCCAAACCTACGACTGGATGCCTTCCTTCAAATAAGTGCGGTAAAAAATCGGTAGAACTGTTTCAAACACACAGTAGGTACTTGAGCGGGTCGGTTTTCATCTCTTTTTGCCAGTGGTGGCGGGGGGGGGGGACACACCCCTCACCATCCCTCTCCAAAGGGGGAGTTTGGTAAAGAGAGATGAAAAAACCGATTTGTAGACCCCTTCCTTAAAAGTTGTTCTAGCTCGCTATTCTAATATCTATATGCAATCTTCACACTGCCGTACTCTAACGGAACTATCAACTCTATGCTTTCATCTACTCCATCTATCGTATAAAAATTACCACTACAGTCTGTTATTTGAAAAAAAAAATTGTGCTTCTTCTCAGTAAGATACTTGAGAAGACATTTAAATCCGTCCAAGGTTTCAGCCAATACACGGCATTCACCCCGACGTCCAATTTTTAGTGAAAACTTAACTTTCACGAAATTCAAAAGTTCCATGCGAAGAGCATGGAAATCGGAAGTGGTTATCACAATAGGGGGAATCTATTCCTTCTTGGCATTAAGCCGGGAAAGTTTATTAGAATTTTTCTTGGATGATGGATCATTCTCATCATCCGTGAGCAAATCAAATTGATTACTCAAATTAATTTCATCAGAAGGGGGGTCAAGAGTTTGCCCCTTTCTTTTGCGTTTAGGCGCCATAGCGGCAGTAAATTTTTATCCAAATCGACTTCCAAGCAGATTACTATAAGAATCTGAAGGATCGAAGAGGAATTTTCCAAATCGATATCCAAGAAGGATTACCTCGGGTAGGGTCCAAACAAGGATCGAAGAGGAATAAGAGTTGAACAAGGTAGAAAATTTTTTTACAGGTTGAGCACTGAAAAGTGCTGTTTAAATTTGTTGTAGCTTTAGGTAGTAGTAACACTTCCTTCAGCAAAAAGCAAATAGATCCGCACGGCAAGAGAGCACGATGCGGACTGACATGATTATCATAATTACATCGGTTCCACTGTGATCTCGATTTTTCAGCCATGCGAGTACACTGAAGTCTTTTTTCGATATCCTCAATTTGTTCTTCGTCGATACAGTCTTCCTGAAAATATTTGACTAGTTCATTTAAGGTGTTATTTTTCTGTGATTTTGCCATATTTTTCAAGTGCCTTCAAACCTCCCAAAAAATGTATCCTCAAACTCCGTAGTGCATATGACTCTCTGCCTTTGGCATTATTTTCTTCATATTCATCCCCGTGTTCTTTTAATGTTAATGCCCTATCTTTGTAATCTTGAAAGGATTCGTTTGGTCCTTGCTCCAAAGTTTCGATTTTCTGAAAAATTTCTTCCAGTTTAACATTTGTTCCAAATTCTCTTTCGAGATTGGTTCTTACTTCGGGCCATATTTCCGCATAAATGCGTTTGAAATACCCTGATGCCGGATCTTTCAATTTCATCAAAATTACCTGAATTAAAGGATCATGCGATTCTTCTACTGGCAATTTCTTAGCGAAGAAATCACACAGGTATAGAAACGATGGTAATTCTGAGGCCGCGCCTCTGAACTCTGGAATGCATTGAATAGCTCTTTCAGTTGGAAACTCTGCCACTTTTGTTTGTTTTTCGAAGCAAACGAGTAAAAATGCGACTGTTTCTTAGTCCCTTATTAATTTATGGATATTATCTTGCCTTTTCGCGAATTTAATTGGATCAAAAACGCTTTCAGCGTAAATTCAAAATTAACAAAAAAAAATTTTTTTTCATGTTTTGTGCTTTGTTAATCAATTTTGAAAATTTCCTGAAAAACCTATATTTCATATCACGCACTCCAGCATCTTGCAAGAAATGTTGCTTACAAGGATGAAATGTACAATATTTATAATATTGTACGCGTAAAATATTTATAATACGGTCATGTATCAGAACTTTAAACAATTTTTTGACGTAGGACTACGTCTTTAATTTCTATACTGGGGGTCACATTGAAAAAATCAAACCTCAGACATGTAACGAAAAATCCCAAACACGGACGCAACGATAGAGCACAAATCGAACACATTGACCATGATCACATGAGCGAGCTTAATGCTCGGTTGATCGCTCACATTTTCACCAATGAAAGGAAGGGAGGAGAAAAGCACCGATAATAAAAACGCTTGCCAGTGTTTTCTTCGTCACTTGCTTTCGAGCAACGGACGGATAAGCGTCGAACACGACGTATGAGTGTAACAGCACGCATCGCACCAATACGAAGACGACGGACGACGACGAAAACACTCCCATCGACCGGAGGAAAGGCTTCCCGCGATAGGCAGCATGGCTAGGCCGCCGTCATCCGGTCGGCATCGAGTTGCACTGGTGTGGTCACCATTTGTAAAACAACCGGCCCTTTTAATGGTCACCAATTCAAAAACGGAGAGTTAAGAATTAAATGATCAACATATTTGTTCCGTACACTAGCGGTCCTACGTCAACCTTCCGTTCGTGCCCCTAAGCACAGACCCTTCTACTTTTTTAAAACTGTACTCACCCTATCAGGAGCAGTCGATCAGGATCATTCCTTGTTGAGTCTGCCATGAAGTTCCCAGATGAAGTCCCCATATCTTCATAGTTGACCAGATGTGCACCAATGTGCTGTACTCTTTATTAATCACTAGTTGACTTTTTCTTTTTTCAAAGTCACTTTTTGGTTTTTTAACACTTACCGATTTTAGCCAGTCGAAATTTTGGCGTTCCAACACTTGAAAATAGCGGTTTAGTTTCCGGTGTCACCAGATAAAGCGCCCAACTCCGTTGCGCATCCATGTTTCACTCCCGTGTTGAAGCGCCCAACGTAGAGCAACAACTCGCGTGGTCTTTCTTTTTCCGTAAAATGAAAGACAGTGTAATTCCATTTCTAATGTATGGAAAAAGCTCTTCTCTTTGATGAATCAGTTATCCTGAGGTTGGAACTGTGCTCGTTCGCACCTAGCAAACCTCGAATAATAACTCATCAGAACAACTGCCCCGATTCTTTATTCTTCGAAACCTTTTATACATGAATTTGCTAAGAGATGAACTAGCCTATGGCTAAAAATCTCTATAATAAAGTTAAAAAAAAAAACATGAATTTGCTACTTAAGCTCTACACAATAGTTTTTCTCCAGTATGTACATATAAAGCGGGACAGATAGTTTTTCTCTTGGAAAGTCGGTGCCTGCTTTTTTACAAGAATTGATGCTCCCCGCGGTAGGAACGGCTATGTAAGATGCTTAATGTTTAATGTTTACTTAGACCTTTCGCGAAGCACCGAGTTAAGCCAGCGCGCATCGCAGACGACGCGGTAGCAACTGTTTATAAACAACTGACCCTGAAATGTGCGACATTGTCACTGCTGCTGTTAAGTTGTGTATTTTCTCCTACCGTATGGGGGTCTATTACTGGTTAATTTCTTACTCAGATTGATATTGGAATTTGAGGCCTTTGCAGGGTTGTTGCGACATATTGAAAAATAAGGTTTATTGTCAAAACTAGTTATGCTACAAACCGCAATATGAGCAAAAAACTAAAAAAAAATCTGATATGGGTGGTCTTGGACAATTTTGGAGGGGCCTGTCCGCTTGCCCGTTCCTATTATGTAGCTACGGCACTAACAATGACCCAAAAAGGCTGCCAAACACTTCTTATGGTTGTTTTCTATTCCACCGTGGTCTTCGAAACTAGCTAGCCGTATAAGGGGCCAAATAGAAAAATACACTTTTCCCATGTGGTATCTTACTCATAATTAAATATATCTGAACTCATGCGTCTGATTGAAAATCTGTGAGCTGCAAAGTTTAAGGAAATTGATTGGGCTTTTCGTTAAAAATATTTTCAAGATTAAACACTCACGTACAACATCACAAAAGGGTGATAATTGCTCAAATTATGCGATAAGTGAATTTTAACCTACGAGTATCTCGAAAATAACAACTTTGGGCAATTTAAGCATTATGACCTTTTTTGTTGTAAATTTAATGTGTTTTAAAATAATAACACAATTTCAAAGATATTCGATAACTGTAAGTAGTATTTTGGAAAATAGTCCTTTTTCAATAATTCATAACTTTTTCGTTTAGAGTTGCCCAGCAAACGAACATTGTCAATTAGTAGCACTTTATTTAAACTACAATATAAATATAAAAAAAAAATATGCAATTTGAGTAATTTAAATGGCATGTTGGACAATAACAAACAACTGTGCAAAGTTTCAACATAATCGTAGATGGTCAATCAGAAAATTAAAAAAAAAATCGTCATTTGAAATGGAGCTGCTGAACATCGTTGTTATAGGATGTTCATATTCTTTTTTTTTTCTTTTTCCTTTCCTTTGGTCTTTGGTTTT
>NW_027041387.1:0-45000 GCF_037179485.1 Ochlerotatus camptorhynchus
AAAATATTCACTTCATCCCTGATCAAAAATTTTAAAGAATGTATTCTTAAAATTAATGGTCTTTTAATTTCACCAATTTTTGAAAGAACATGTATAAATCACATACTCCCACAAAAAAAACTAATATTATAAAATACTAATGAATTATTAAAAAAAATACATTTCTAGTTAAAACACCTATTACTCCTCCTAAAATACATACAAATAAAATAAATATTTTTATATAAAAAGGTAGGCCAATCATTTCTGGATTAATAGTTCAACAAACTTAGTTGAATTTCAGCTATATTTGTAGAAGTTCTGCAAACTTTGAAGTAGTTCACCAAACTTAGTTAAATTTCTGCGATATTTGTAGAACTTCAGCAAACTTTGTAGAAATTCAGCGAATTTAGGTGAAGTTTAGCAAAATTTGTAGAAATTTAACAAACTTTGTTGAAGTTCAGCGAGCTTCGCTGAAGTTTAGCAAACTTTGAAGAAGTTTGTAGAACATCAGTAAACTTTGTAGAAGTTCAGCAAACTATGTTGAACTCAGTGAAATCTGTAGAAGTTCAGCAAACTTTGTAGAAGTTTAACAAGCTTTGTAGAACTTCAGCGTACTTAGTTAACCTTCAGTGAAATTTGTATAAATTCAGTAAACTTTGAAGAAGTTCAGCGATCTTTGTAGACGATCTCTTTGTTGCATATTAGTGAAATTTTTAGAAGTTTAGCGAGCTTTGTTGAAGTCCAGGAAAATAAGTAGAAGTTCAGCAAATTGAGCAAACTTAGTTGAAGTTCACTGAAATTGGTAGAAATCGAGCAAAATTTGTAGAATTTCATCGCGCTGTGCTGAATGCAGCTTACTTTTTATAATTTCAGTAAACTTTATAGAAGTTCAACAAACTAGCGCAAAAAGTTGAAAATTCAGCGAAATTTGCAGAAGATCAGCAAACTTTGCAGATATTCAGCGAACTTAGTTAAAGTTCAACGCAATATTTAGAAGTTCAACAACCTTTGTAGAAATTCGGCAAAGTTTGTAGAAGTTCAACAAACTTTGTTGGAGTTTCACGAACTTAGTTAAAGTGAACTTTGTAGAAATTCAGCAAACTTTGTAGAAGTTTAGCGAGTTTTGCTGAAGTTCAGTGAAATTTGTAAAAATTCAGCGAACTTTGTGAAAGTTCAGCAAAGTTAGTTGAAGTTCTGCGAAATTTTTAGAAGTTAAACAATATTTATAGAAGTTAAACAAACTTTTTAAAAGTTCAGCGAACTTAGTTAAAGTTCAGCGAAATTTATATGAATTCAGCAAACTTTGTTGAAGTTTAACGAGCTATGCTTCAGCAATCTTTGTGGAGGTTCACTTTGTTGAAGTTTAGTGAAATTTGTTTTGCAAACTTTTAGAATGTTCAGCGAACTTAGTTGAAGTTCAGTGAAATTTGTAGAAATTCCCCAAACCTTGAAGGAGTTCAACGAGCTTTGCTGAAATTCAGCGATCTTTGTAGATCTTCAGCGAACTTAGTTGAAGTGCCAAAAATGTAAAAATTCACCAATCTTTGTGGAAGTTCAACGAGCTTTGCCGAAGTTCATCGAACTTTGAGACGTTTTTTGTTCTGAATACTTTGTAGAAGTTCAGCAAACTTTGCAGTTGTTCAGCAAAGTTTGTAGAACTTTAGCAAACTTTGTAGAAGTTCAGCGAACTTTAAAGAAATTCAGTGAATTTTATATAAGTTCAGGGGATTTTTTTTAAAAATAGCGAACAGGTTTGGACCGAAGGGTCTTCGATTTCTATGAAACTTCGGCCATAGGTAGGTGATAGTGATGGCACCATGGATTTAAGTCAGACTCAGCAGTCTGCAGAGTCTTCCTTCACGATTTCTCCAGAGAAAATACTGCCACTACCAAAAATGAATACTCCCCGTGCTACAAAGAGAAAACACTGAGCAGAAAAGGCTGCGGAGATAACTTCAGATGGTTATCGTCAAGGTTTAATTGATGCTACCAAGCTACCAAGGATATTTCATCCAGAAAAAAAAAGAAAGGCCAATCATTATGCGATCGATGTGGCATTTGTCTCTCAAATTCTGCGAACGGAAAAGGATGGACAACTTTTACTTCATTTAAGAAATGGATCCACACAGAATGTTACAAAAATTTTTACGTTGTTTGTATGCTTTGTTCTCAATAAATATTTTACTTGAGATCTTTGTATTATTGAAGTCATGTTAAGACAGAAATAATTGAAATTTCATTTCGTCCGGGTTCAAAATTTAAAATAGAAGAACTAATTGACCATGTCGTGATTTTTGACACATAAAAACATCATAAAACTAGGGGACAGTTCATAGTCAACCTGGGTGTTTGGACCTCTACCTAATACCAAATTTTCATAGTAGGTTTTTCAAGTTATGTGGAAACGCTTTTTAATAAGGTTCGATACACAAATTACGTATAACTTAATAACGTTACACTGGAATTCTTCACTTTATACTTCCATCCTCTCCCTCTGTAACAATACATAACACTGGAAAAGACCCCTCCTTAATAATTAAGTAACTATATACCACTACAGTGAGCCGGCGCCGGTGGTGTAGTGGTAAGCGTGACTGCTTTCTCACCCCCATGGGTCTGGGTTCAATCCCAGCCGAGGTCGGTGGGATTTTTCTGAGGCATAAAAATCTCTGGTCACGTCTTCCTTCGGAAATGAAGTAAAGCCGTTGGTCCCGGCCCATGTGTGTGTTGAATGGGTGCGATATCCTACGCAGGTGTGGAAGCTGCCTTCCTGCACATTCGATTGTCGTCAATGGATGGCAATCGATGTCCGTCGGTGATTGGCACTAAATTGCGGAACAGAGACCGACGTTAAATAAAGGAATGAAGAAGAACCACTACAGTGCCTCCCACTTTTGATTGCTTGAATCCGTCACGATAGGGCCGAGCCCTTCCCTGCAGCAAGTCGTTACGTCATTTCGAAGCCAAACAAACGTAAAAACAAATCAGTCCGCATCGTGCTCTCTTGCCGTGCGGATCTATTTGCTTTTTGCTTAAGGAAGTGTTACTACTACCTAAAGCTACAACAAATTTAAACAGCACTTTTCAGTGCTCAACCTGTAAAAATTTTCTACCTTGTTCAACTCCTCTTATTCCTCTTCGATCCTTGTTTGGACCCTACCCGAGGTAATCCTTCTTGGATATCGATTTGGAAAATTCCTCTTCGATCCTTCAGATTCTTATAGTAATCTGCTTGGAAGTCGATTTGGATAAAAAATTTACTGCCGCCATGGCGCCTAAACGCAAAAGAAAGGGGCAAACTCTTGACCCCCCTTCTGAAGAAATTAATTTGAGTAATCAATTTGATTTGCTCACGGATGATGAGAATGATCCATCATACAAGAAAAAATCTAGTAAACTTTCCCGGCTTAATGCCAAGAAGGAAAAGATTCCCCCTATTGTGATAACCACTACCGATTTCCATGCTCTTCGCATGGAACTTTTGAATTTCGTGAAAGTTAAGTTTTCACTACAAATTGGACGTCGGGGTGAATGCCGTGTATTGGCTGAAACCTTGGACGGATTTAAATGTCTTCTCAAGTATCTTACTGAGAAGAAGCACAAATTTTTTACTTACGACACCAAAACTGAACGTGTGTTCAAGGTTGTCATGAAAGGACTGCCCAGTGGTGAATCCCTGGATCAGATCAAAGATGAACTGGCAAAATTACTTGGAGTTGTGCCACTCCAAGTAATCAAAATGAAAATGAAATCCCGTCCTGGCGATTCGCGCAACGGGATTTCTAATGATTTTTATTTAGTTCACTTCAAGTCTAGTGAACTAAACAACCTTAAGGCCTTAGAAAAAGCTAGCCTTATGCTCCATGTCCGAGTGAAGTGGGAACACTTCAGGAAGACTGGAGGAAATTTCCAAAACCTCACTCAGTGCCGTAAGTGCCAGGGATGGGGTCACGGAACTAAAAATTGCTACATGCCAGCTAAATGCATGAATTGTGGTGATTCCTCTCACGCAAAGGACGACTGTCTTGTGAAGGAAGATCCTAAGAAATTTAAATGTTCAAATTGTGGTGAAAACCACAAATCCAATTTTTGGGAATGTAAGACTCGCAAAGCGATCCTACAATCTCGTTCTAAGCGACAGGTAGGAAACGCTCCACGTTTCCGACCAGGTACAAATTCCTCTGCTGTTAACAACGGTCAGCGAGGAACAAATTCTACATTCGTACCCGTAGGTACAAATATCACCCCTGCTTCAAATGTTTCATCTGTACCTACTCCCCTCGCTGCTAACAATGTTCAGCGAGTTAATGGAGCTACCTATGCTGCTATTGCAGCGGGTAGAAATCAAAATACTAACCAACGTTCTAACGGAAATTTTGACAATTTTGACTTAGGAAGCATTACTGCCCCTAAAATGGAATTTTTACAGAATTCATTAATTGACATCATTTCTGATATGCTTAAATCTAACTCCATGTTTGATGCTATTCAAACTGGAGTAAAATTCGCTAATAATATTGTCATGACTTTAAAATTCAGTAATGGATTTTAAGCATTAAACATTTTAAATTGGAATGCTCGATCTCTTAAAGATAATGAAGACGAGCTATTTAATTTTTTGAAAGTTCATAACGTGCATATTGCCGTTATAACTGAAACGTTCCTTAAACCTGACCATAAGGTTAAGAAGGACGCAAATTACTTGATTTATAGAAATGATCGTCTTGATGGACCCTGTGGTGGCGTTGCCATCATTATTCATAGACGAATCAAGCATAAAATTCTTTCTTCATTTGAAACCAAAGTTTTTGAAACTTTGGGAGTTTCTGTTGAAACAAAATTTGGACAACTTACGTTTATAGCTGCCTATTTGCCATTCCAATGCGTAGGCCAGCAAAAGAATTTTCTCAAGGGTGACCTCCAGAAACTTACCCGTCATAGGTCTAAATTCTTCATTATTGGTGATTTTAATGCAAAACACCGCTCATGGAATAATGCTCAAAGCAATTCCAATGGTAATATTCTGTTTGATGATTGTTCTGCAGGTTATTACACTATTCAATATCCAAACAGCCCAACATGCTTTTCTTCTGCAAGAAATCCCTCAACTATTGATTTGGTCTTAACTGATTCATGTCATCTTTGTAGCCAATTGGTTACCCATGCTGACTTCGGTTCTGATCACCTTCCAGTAACTTTTGAAATATCCCAAGAAATAATTTCTAATCCCAACAGCGCTACTTTCAATTACCATAGGGCTGATTGGGAGCAATATCGAACATTTATGGAATATAACTTCGATCCAAACATTCCTTTGCAAATCAAAGATGGAATTAATTATGCTCTTGAATCTCTGACTACTTCTATAGTTGAAGCAAGAGCTGCCTCAGTACCAAAATGCGAGGTTAAATTCGATTCAATTATAATAGACGATGATCTTCAGCTCTTGATCCGTCTTAAAAATGTCCGTAGGAGACAATTTCAAAGAACACGCGATCCTGCCATGAAAGTTATCTGGCGGGATTTGCAAAAACAAATTCAAAAGCGATTCTCTGCCCTGAGGAACAAAACTTTTGAAAATAATGTTTCTAAATTAGACCCGAGTTCCAAACCCTTTTGGAAACTCACAAAAATTTTGAAAAAACCTCAAAAGCCTATTCCAGCGCTTAAAGAAGGTGGTAAAATTTTGATCACAAATTTGGAAAAAGCTCAGAAACTTGCTAAGCAATTCGAGAGTTCCCATAATTTCAGTTTGGGTCTTACTAGTCCTATTGAGAATCAGGTTGCTCGGGATTTTCGGAATATTTTCTCTCGGGAAAATATTTTTGATGATTCCTGGGGGACTGATTTGGACGAAGTAAGGTCTATAACTAAAAAATTTCAAAATATGAAAGCTCCAGGTGATGATGGAATTTTCTATATCCTCATCAAAAAACTCCCAGAGAGTACCTTGTCTTTCCTGGTAAAATTATTTAACAGATGTTTCCATTTGGCATACTTTCCTGATAAATGGAAAAATGCAAAAGTTGTTCTAATTTTGAAGCCGGATAAAAATCCAGCTGAAGCTTCTAGCTACCGTCCAATAAGTTTGCTTTCTTCAATAAGTAAACTTTTTGAAAAAATAATTTTGAATAGAATGATGCTTCACATCAATACGAACTCAATTTTTGCAGATGAGCAGTTTGGATTTCGCCATGGGCATTCAACTACTCATCAACTCTTGAGAGTTACCAATTTAATTCGTTCAAACAAATCTGAAGGCCACTCAACTGGAGTTGCTCTTCTAGACATAGAAAAAGCATTCGACAGTGTTTGGCATGAAGGTTTGATTGCTAAATTGAAAAAGTTTAATTTTCCACTTTACATTATGAAATTAGTTCAAAATTATTTAACTGACAGAACTCTGCAGGTAAATTATCAAAATTCCAAATCTAATCGACTACCTGTTCGAGCAGGAGTTCCTCAGGGTAGCATTCTTGGGCCTATATTGTATAACATTTTCACTTCGGACCTCCCTGATTTGCCTCAGGGTTGCCACAAATCTTTGTTCGCTGATGACACAGGCATTTCCGCTAAAGGAAGAAGTCTTCGTGTTATTTGCAGCAGACTTCAGAAAAGTTTAGATATTTTCTCTTCTTATTTACAAAAATGGAAGATTTCTCCCAACGCTTCCAAAACTCAACTTATAATATTTCCACATAAGCCCAGGGCTTCCTTTTTGAAACCTAGTAGTAGTCACATAGTCACTATGAACGGAGTTCCAATTTCCTGGTCAAACCAAGTGAAATATCTTGGATTAATACTTGACCAAAAATTAACTTTTAAAGATCACATTGAGGGCATTCAAGCCAAATGTAACAAATATATAAAATGTTTGTATCCTCTTATTAACAGGAAATCCAAACTTTGCCTGACGAATAAACTTCTAATATTTAAACAAGTTTTTAGACCGGCCATGCTTTACGCTGTGCCAATATGGTCTAGTTGTTGCACTACCAGGAAAAAAGCACTTCAAAGGATTCAGAACAAAATTCTGAAGATGATTTTGAAGTTGCCTCCCTGGTACAGTACTACCGAAGTACATAGAATTTCGAATGTTGAGACTTTAGCACAAATGTCCAACAAAATAATTAATAATTTCAGGCAAAAATCGTTGCAATCCTCAATTGCAACGATTAATTCCCTTTATACTTAGATAAGATTTAGTTTTAGTTTTTAGTTTTAAGATATCAATTGTTATACTGACATGCAGGTTAAAAAACCTGTTTAAAATACCGAATTGCCAAGACATGAACAATGTAAAAACACTTAGATATATATCATAACAATTAAGGCTGGTAAGTAAGCAGTATGAAAATTGAATAGAAGTTGAAAATGAGCGAAGGGCCATTAAAGCGACAGTTTACAAGATAGACGCACATTTTTGCCTGTGGACTTGGAGACATACTTCAAGTCCCCGCGTACATCGTACGGGCTAGGCAAAAATGTGCGTCTATCTTGTAAACTGTCGCTTTAATGGCCCTTCGCTCATTTTCAACTTCTATTCAATTTTCATACTGCCGTACTCTAACGGAACTATCCACCTACCCTCTTCTAAAGATCATTCTCTAGCTAATAAATCATCACACTAAAGCTTCATGTTAGCATTTCCAACCAACTCTGAGTTATTCATATGTTTTTATATACCATTAGAAAGCTTATGAAAAGAGCTTTCAATAAAAATGCATTATAGTATGATGGAATAATATTAAAATATTATAAAAATAAAAAAAATAAATGATGAAAATAACAAGAAACACATCAAAATTAATTTTTTGATGGTCAGCGGTTTTTTATTCCCAAACATTCCCAGGTAATTTTATGCTCCATAATCAAGTTTTATGTGTATTTTATTGAGTTCAGAAAAAAAATCTTGCGCAAATTTGCCTCATTTGGAAATAGAGCGTTTTCAAAAATTTGATTAGATTAGCTGATTTTCTTCTAATAACATTATTTTCGCGTTACATATTCTCGTCAGTCTAAGCAGCGTGCATGCTTCTTTTTACATTGTCTCGTTCTCATGCACACAACTGAAGACCTAGTTTGTTTACATTCTTTTGCTGCCTGCTGATTTATGTATTCAAATCGACCTAATTGTTTAAAATGGTCTATAATCGTTTTTACAACGCTCCAAACTTTCCAGGTGAGTGTGACATGTGTTGGCAGCTTCTTTTTTTCGGCAGCCTTTCCATTTGATTTACGTGTTAACCGGTTGTCTATTATCGGCACCTCTAAATTAGCTGCATTATGTAAACATCTGACATGACAAATTTGTGCAGACATAAAAACAGTTTGTAGCTGATTTTCTGAGGCATAAAAATCTCTGGTCACGTCTTCCTTCAGAAGGGAAGTAAAGCCGTTGGTTCCGGCCCATGTGTGTGTGTTTGAATGGGTGCGATATCCTACGCAGGTGTGGAAGCTGCCTTCCTGCACATTCGATTGCCGTCAATGGAGGGCAATCAATGTCCGTCGGTGATTGGCACTAGATTGCGGAACAGAGACCGACGTTAAATAAAGAAAAGAAAAAAATTTTTTAGCTGATTAACCAAGGAATCGTTTGAATACCTCTAACAAGATGTTCTGCTGTACAATTACCGCTTGAAAATTGTTGGCCGAGAATAGTCGTAGATGCCGAAGCCAACATTTACCCTATTTTAAATTTTGACGATGAAACCACAGACAGACAGACATAACTCTCACAAGTTGTTCAACGAACAAGCATTTAACGGTCAATTTAAAAGTATCTCTGTTGGTGGTACTGCCACCTGTGGCACGCATAGTCAATTCCTTTGAGTTTGACGTTTACACACTACCGCCATCTGTTCAGCGTACTACCCACTACAGTGTACTCAACAGAAGGCGGTAATGTTTCAGCGACGACGTTTTACAATGAGAAATATTCAATGTGTTATGTCTGTTGGTCTGTGATGAAACTGTTTTGTTATATTGAAATATGTTGTTGAACAACATACTTAATTTAATTTTTGATATAAAAAGCAAAACAACATGACGTGTTAAGAATGTATTGTGATGGTGCTTATATGATCATTTATATTTATACCTGTTATTTGTGGGCTTTATTATACATCAAATGTAGAATAAAGCATCTGCTACTCACTATTCCTACCTATCGTTCAAGCTATCTATATTTCTCATTGCGTTCAGAATCGTATATTAATTGTTATGGGCCGTTTCTAGTTTCATTGAAGACGGTTAAACACAACTATTATTTCACTTTTTGACGTAAAGCTAACGCATAGCAAAAAAGTTTAAAAAACCTTCAAGTATACATATTTGTGAAAAATATCATATCCACGTGGTTTTCCACGTGGATATGATATTTTGCAAACACGACTGCAGGATAAAATTTACAAACTTATTAGTAAATACAAGGAGAAGTGGAGTCAATCTCAACGAAAAAAAAAGAGATTTGATTCAGATCATCGGAGTTGGCACGAATCTAGTTTTGCCATCAAGGAATTCATCGAAAAGGAGCAGAACGTTCCTTCAACATCAAAACGAGGGAGACATTCAAAGCAGTTTGATGAGCTGAGTGAAAGAAGCAAGCTTCGTCTCGTCGACAACGAGGAAGTAAATTCAAAGGTGGACAGCATCGAGAAGGCCTTATTTATTGCGCGACGGACTGCCTATAATCGACGGGACTTTAATCTGGTTAAGGTCATTGGACACCTTATTTTTTTCCTTTGGTTTGTTTTCCGTCGATCTTGTTTTCCGTGCTGAGCACCAATGCTACCAACACCAGAGAGGCAGCTCATACTCCTGGATCTTACCTATTGACCCATCACAACTCATGAATCGGGGACCAATGGCTTTACTTCCCTTCCGACGGAAGGCGTGATCAGAGATGTTATGCCTCAGAACATCCTGGCGGCACCGACTGGGATTGAACCCAGGCCTGCTGGGGTGAGAGGCAATCACGCTTACCACTACACCACCGGCACCGCTATCGGACACCTTATTAAAAACCAAGAACATTATAAGAAAATATACGCGCAGCTAACAGATGAACGTGGAATGATGTCCCCTGAAGCATTTAGTATGTTCATTGAAGCTGGCTTAAGCAAAAGTCACTACGAAGTAATACATCGAGAGGCACCATCACGATTTCCACCATACAACGTTATCGGGACATTTAAAAAAGTATGTGCCCCTCCAACTCAATCCATTGAGGAAACCGTGTCCAAAATAAAGGAGAAACTACAGGCTCTGTTGGAGCATACAGTCCAACGAATCATCAAAGTTATTGAGAGGGAACTCTACAAGTTTACACTGCCAGACGAATGACAAGATGATTCTGATGTATTCTCATCAACACTCTCTCCAATAAATGTGGCGAATAATCCGAACAAAATTATGCGGTTAGCCTTAAAGCATTCGGTTTTGTTGACCATTCATCCTGCAATTCGTGAAAGAGAGTAGAGAGATAATTCTTGCTACAAAACAAGACGTGGAGAAAGAAATGCAAGAACTAATACCAGTGAAATTTGATCTATTAAACGGAAACACAATCTTAGTTGATTTTAAATTTGCGCCAAGTATGATTGACGGTAAGGTGTTAACATATATTTGTGGTAGTTCATCAATGCAGAACTGCCCAATTTGTAGGGCAACTCCAAACTCAATGAACAACAAAGACAAATTAGAAGAAGGATTTCTATCCAACGGAGATACCCTAGTTTATGGTATATCTCCACTTCATGCATGGATTCGCTTCCTTGAATGTCTGCTGCATATTTCGTATCGTATGAATATAAAGCAATGGAAAGTTTTACAGCCATGTAAAGAACAGTATCTGCAAAGAAAAAAAACAAGTAACGGCACAGCTTTATGAAAAATTTGGAGTTAGAGTTGATCAACCAAGATCGGGAGGAACAGGTGCGAGCACTACAGGTAACGTTTGTCGACGAGGATTCGCAAATCCTCATCTTTTAAGCAGCTTTTTAAATATCGACAATGAATTAATTGTGAGGTTTCGAAACATTTTAATTACTATCAACAGTTAGGAGCCAATTAATCCAGAAAAATATAATGCCTATTGCAAAGACACATACCAACTTTATCTTTCTTTATATTATTGGTATAAAATTCCTGCAATCGTACATAAAGTACTTGCTCATGCTGGTGAAATAACAATTCATTCGTCAGCTCCTCTTGGAATATTAGCAGAAGAAGCATCAGAAAGTCAGCATAAACAGCTGAAAAAATATCGAACTCATCATGCTAGAAAACGATCCAGAGTCGAAAATTTACATGATGTCATCATTCGGGCAATGAATGAATCAGATCCATTCATTAGTACCATTTGGATGTAGAAAAGAAGACAATCAAAAAAAGCGTTGAGCTATCCCGATATTGTCAAAAGTTTTATGATATTCGAAGATTCTGAAAACTGCTCAACAGTCGGTGATGATAACTGCAATGCATTGGAAGAACATATGAAAGCTGTCGACGAAGTTGAAGAAGATTTTGCTAGTGATGATAGCAGTGCCGAATAATAAAAAATGTGCAATATCGAGAAAACAATAAAAAAAAAGATTGAAATAAAATTTATACCGTTTCTCGCAGTTATTTTTTTTTTATTATAGTCACTGAAAGACTCTTGAGTCATTCGTGACTTGTCCGGGGTGAGATTTGAACTCGTAACTTTGGCGTGAGAGGAGTATTACCCGTAAAAGTTAATTTTAATCCCCAATTTTTCACTCATACTGTTGCATAACTGAAATAAACTAAGAAGAACGAATATAACCATTCTTTGAAATGGAAGATATGTTGTAAAATTCACAATATGTTGTCCGTAGGTAAATGTTGCAGAAAAAGACTAGAAAATATTATCAATAAAGATCAATTAAAAACTAAGCCCTTATCAAAACTTGTTCGTGAATCATCAAAATGTGTTCCTCGTCTCTTAGTTAATAATTACAACCATTCAACATCTTACATTGAAGCAAAAATGAAGAAAATATTTTTGTCCGCTTGCTTGCATGGAAATTTCCCATAGTGGCAAGGAGTGAAGGTCTTACCCGCACGTGTTAATGTAGGCCAATGTTCATCAAGTTTTTGTAATCAACGTTAATTTACGAAATATCAGTTTTTGTGCAATGATAAGGCATTGATCGTATCTTAGATAATTAAAACACAGATTTGCCACTTCGGAAAATAAACTGGTAACAAAAATGTGGCGCCTGACTGAGAAAGGCGGTCAACGGGTGAACTATTTTTTTTTCTCCCTGCGCGTTCATAACTTTGCACGCTAAGATTAATTTGGGTAGATTGCACAAAGAAATTATCTTGATTGGGTGCATAGCGAACAAACCCAAATGGTGTTCATATATTGTTGAAATTCAGTTTCAACGGGATGTTTCCGATACTATGATTCTCGACCGGAAGCGAATAAAAGACGTATAATCCGGTGATATCGAGAATATAATTTCCTGTGTTAGATAACGACAATTTCAATTGGAATTAGTTAGTCTATATATATATTTATGTGGCCTTGATATTGCTTAAGGTTGGAATGTAGGTAGAGTGTACATGACATTGTTTATCATTATGTTCTCAACCTAATTTTAGTCCTAATTGTAAGTGTAGATTATAATTTTGTGACTTACGTTTAGTTAGCGTTAGCGTTAGCGTTGTTATGATATACTTCGTAGATTGGATACTAGCGACACTCACGTCTCTTCTGAAATTCTCAGTTAGACTACTTTCAGGAATAATGCTGAGGAGTAAACATTGGTTCCAATCTAAACAAGAGTAACAGAAGCATGACTGTCGCTATTCCCGGCCACGCTCATCTTTACCATAACTAGGGATAGGGAAGGAAATGTTGATGTAGTACTTACTTAACGAGAGGCCACCGACTTAGTGACACCCTCATAAGTGCTACGGAGTTGGAGGGTTGGGTAGGGTATTCGGTTAGGATTCACCTCAAGTTGGCGATGCAACCAAAAGTATGTATTGTTTATTTGTTGTCGAAATAAACGGCTATCGAAAGAACATATTCATTTTGTTTAGTGATCATGAATTTTAAGAGTCATGACGGAGAGCTTGGGATTAAACCCATGATCTTCTGCTCAGTAAGCAAAAACGATCCCTCCAGGGTCATCGAGTATCTCAGAACCATTACGCTTCGCGACAATACAGGACTACGTTTTCGCTTGATATGCAAATAGTTTCCGAGGTTAATGTTCAATATCAAATATACAAATTATGGTGGCGATTTATTGTGCTGTGGAAGAGCATGGGGTTAAATCCATGATTTTCTGCTCAGTAAGCAAAATCGATCCCTCGAGGGTCATCGAGCATCTTATAATCCACAGCACTTCGCGTCAAAGTACGAATATATGGATGAACTATCTATTATTGAATAACTATTATTTACGATAATAACATAAAATAAATAAAATATAAACTACAAACAAAACGTGACTGCTAAAATCTCAAAAAAATATTCTCACAAATATATTTCACGCCACCAGGAATATCAAAACCATTAGACGTTATAATGATACTCTGCACATGTTAGACACAAGAAGAGGCCAAAAAGCAAGCGTCCGACACACAAAACCCGTCAAATCCACTTGCAGTCACAATCAACGATTCTATGAATCGCGAGCGTTCACGAATCATAAAACCGCTGACTGCGACACTCTGAAAGCGAAATTGACAGGCTCTATGCGTCAAACACCCGCCCTCCAATCTCCTCACGCTTCCAACAGCTCAAATCTCTATTACAACATCTAACGAATTCAAAACTCCGAAAATCACTCATCTATAGCAAGTGCATGCAACCATTCTTCATGATACACTTTTTCTGTCTATCTTTCTATTGGGCCTGTGGACATGCGTTAGCTTCGAAACTTCTAACCAAACTGGGAAAATTTTCAGATCACAAAAAAAAAACTTGAAAAAAAAAACTTTCAAAGGTAATTACAAGTAAAATAAATATTGATTATTTAACGCAAAAACGAGCAAGTAATATTAAATCTCTTGTATCGTATGCTAAAGCTGATTGACTGTAAAAAAATAATATGCTTCGATAAAATAAAATATTAATAAAATGATATGCAAAATTTACTAGAAGATCATTACTTTATTGGTGAGAAGTTTCTAATAAGCCCTCCCAGTTCCTCTGTATACAGAACAAATCTGATACTATAATCAGAATTGCTCAGTCTGCATGAAGCAGCCGATTTCATCAAGGAAGTTCTATTAACAACCAAGAATTAATCGTTTGAGGCATACTGAAGCATTAAGAAGGTGATATGTGTCACTATAGGAAATCATCATCGTTGCAAATATAAAGAAATTAAACATAACCCTTTGCTTTGAAGGCGACATTTATGATCGACAGATCGCCTATAGTGAATTTTTCTCTATTTATCGTCAGCAGTCGCTCGTTAGCTGGCAACATCAATGGAGTGAAGGGAGCTTGGGACGATGGCTACATTCAATTATCCCTAAGGTGTCGAAGTTTGCATGGTTCAAAGGGTTGGACTTGAGTCGAGACTTCATACGCGTGATGTCTCGTCTCATGTCCAATCACTATTGTCTAAACGCTCACTTGTTCCGTGTGGGGTTGGGAGACAGCAATCTCTGTGAATGTGGACAAGGTTACCAGGACGCTGATCACATCCTTTGGTCTTGTGCGGAGTATCGTGGAGTCAGATCACATTTTTATGATTCCCTTCGGGCTCGAGGTAGACAACCTAATGTTCCAGTTCGGGATATTTTGGCTAGACGCGATCTGGAGTTTATGAAACTCATATATGTTTACTTTAAGGATATTAACCTTAGATTGTAAGTTTGATTAACCTTGTGTTTAGTTTGTATTTTGTACGTGTGGGTTTTTTTTTTCAATGTTTGTTTTCAAGATGAATAGAAATAATTTCATGCTTTAGGATTAATTAAATAGTTGTATCGTAAACCACATTTCAAACCTCCTTCTTCCCTTTTCCCATCCAAAAAATTGTAAATCTCCACTAACCTCGAGACAACTGCGAGTACTCGGTCCAGTTCCTTTAACTTTAAATTTAAGACAGTAATAATGTATAACGCAAAGAATAACTCGGCTCTGTAAAGTTTATTCGATTGAGCCTGTACAAATAAAGTAATTATAAAAAAAAAAAAATAACCCTTTGCTTCAGTACCGTCAACCTCCATGTCCATGGGGAGGGAATTTTGTGACTTACGTTTAGTTTCCTTTTAGTATAATTTCGGGTGTTGTCTAGCGTGATGCCGTCGAAGTGTTTAGTTGTAAGCCCTAGTTTAGGTAATTGTAAGTAAGATCATCGATATACATTTTATACATACTTTTGCTTTAACTTCTTACCGATACCAGTGGCTACGGGTTTCACGGAGTAGAGTGTATGGTGTTCAATGATAGGTTTAGGTTACCTAGTCCGTAAGCATAGTTTTTAGTTACATTTAAGCTAAGTTTAATTGTATTAAACTTACCTAATTTAGTGTGTAGATATAAGATAAATCTAGTAGTGACTAATCACATTAGCTTTAAGTTCAACTATAATTAAGTTCACTAGATTACTAGATAATTTTAAGAATAACGAGAGCGATGAATTTACTTTTACACTTGTTTTGCTTTGTTCTCGGTTGTTTTTCTCCTCTACTCACCCGGTGTGACAGATCGATATCTGTCACTCCGCTGTCACTTCGCTGCCGAACCCACTGCAGGGGTGTTCCGACACAAGTAGGTTCCAACGGTAGGTGTGCTCAGGCCAGTGTGGCCAACACTCCCCCCAGGGTACGATAACCCCTGGTTGGCTTACTCTCCGTCGCACCGGACGTCTAATACAGCCAGCTTCGTTGCCGGACGGTCGTAGACACCGCTCGCTGTCCTCACGGTTGCGGACCGAACCTGGTCATCTTGGCTGACTTTGGTGCTGATAACTTTCCCCTTCGGCCAACAGTTGCGGGGCATTTTGGAATCGGTGATAACTACAATATCGCCCACGGCGATCGGTTTTGTATAACGAAACCATTTGGTGCGGCGAGTGATTTCTGGAAGGTAGTCCGACACCCAACGCTTCCAATATTGGTTTGCTAAAATCTGTGAGGTACACCAATTCTGCTTTACAGCCGCTCGGCTATCATCGAGTCTCGTGATCGGTTTCGAACCGAGTAAGAAGTGATTCGGGGTCAACGCTGGGGCCGAATCCTCATCTATCGGCACGTGAGTTAACGGACGCGAGTTGACGGTGTTCTCCACTTCGGTTAGCAGATTGCGGAGTACTTCGTCGGATGGCCTCTTCGACGAACAAACAACCATCAAGTTTTTCTTGACGGTGCGAATCAGTCGCTCCCAGCTACCGCCCATGTGTGGCGACAGAGGTGGGTTGAACACCCATTCGATTCCAGAGCTCGTGAATTCTTTCATCAGTTCGTGTTGATTGACTGCTTCTTCGTTGGCTTGCTGGAGTTCCCGATTTGCACCGACGAAGCTCGTTCTGCGGTCGCTGTAAATCTTCTGGGGAGTTCCACGCCGTGCAATGAAGTTGCGGATCGCCATAATGCAGGAGCTTGTGCAAAGTGAATGTACAACTTCTATGTGGATTGCTCGTACGGTCAGGCAAGTGGCTAACATTCCCCACCGCTTCTCGACTCTCCTTCCGACGACAACCTCAATCGGCCCAAAGTAGTCAACTCCCACATGTGTGAATGGCCGCGAGAAAGCAGCGAGGCGGGCTAGCGGAAGATCGGCCATGTACGGTGGGCTGGGTGCTGCGTACTGGTTCTTACACCACTGGCAATCCTTTCGTACGCGCTCGTAACAGGTGCGTAGATGAGGGATGCGAAACTTCTGCCGTATTTCGTTGATAACGGTTTCGTGGTTTTGGTGGTGGTATTTGTGGTGGTAGTATGCTACGATCAGGGTGGTAGTATGGTGGTTTCGATGGAGAATGATTGGCTCTTCGCATCATCAGTGGCGTAATGACAAGCAGCAATGCGCGTTCGCATACGCAGAATTCCACGTTCGTCCAACCATGGCGTTAACTGGTAAAGTGAGCTGGTTTTTGGGACACTACTTGTGTAAGAATCAGAACATCTAGCTTTCTGAAGAGCTGCAACTTCATCGGGGTACGTTTCCCGTTGAGCGAGCCGTATCAGCGAACACTCGGCGATCAGCAGGTCGTTTGCTGTTAGTGGTCCCGTACGAATCGGTCTCCTGGTGTGTTTTAGGTGACAGTTGTTCATAAAACGATGAACTAGTGCTGCAACTTTGACGAGCCTCTTCCAGCTTGAGTAGTTGCTGACATTGATGACGGGTTCTGATGGTACGTGATGAGCCAGAAAGGAAGGGCGAAGTTCGTTCTCCGTAGATCCACTAAGTGTTGGTGATGGTGGCCAATCTTCTTCAGCGTGCCAGAGAAAGTCTGCTCCTTTGAACCATCTATGATCTGATGACATATCTGGTAGGCTACTCCACTTGGTAGCGTCGTCAGCGCAGTTTAGCTTGCTCGGGACCCACCGCCATTCACGTGCTTCCGAAATCTCTACAATATCACTGATCCTGTGACCAACGTATTGACTATAGCGGCGATGGTCCGAGTTGATCCAGCATAGGACGTCTCGGGAATCTGACCAGTACACCTTCCTGCAGATCTGGATGGACAGCGATCCTTCGACAGCGCGAGCCAAACGGGCGCCAAGGACTGCAGCTGCTAGTTCCATCCTTGGGATCGACGTAAACTTAAGCGGTGCGACTCTTGTTTTTGCGGCGACGATGGAGCAGATGATCGTTCCGGTCTTGACGAAACGCAGATAGCAAACGGCGGCCATGCCATTTTCGCTGGCATCCACCATCGTGTGGAGTTGGATATCGTCGGCTTCTTCCGCGGGGTATTTGGAGTTATAGCATCGAGGGATTTGAACCTGTTCAACTCTAGGCAGAACTTGCAGCCATGTGTTCCATTTTTCGTTTGCATTATCGTCGATTTCTTCGTCCCATTGCATACCGGACCGCCAGATTTGCTGGAGTAGGATCTTCAGGAACGATAGAAAGCCGAGCGGATCGAAAATGGTCATTAGAACACGCAGCACTTCCCGCTTCGTCGGACGTCGTTGGCCTTCTAGCAGAGCCGGGTCGTAGCGGCTCCATCCGACTTTGTAGGTAAAGACGTCGTCGCTCGTGTTCCACCACATGCCTAACACCTTCTCAGTGGCCAGCTCTGGAGATAAGTCGAGACATTTTTCGTCGGTGTTTGCCTCCTGTAGCGATGAAAGTACTTTTCTCGAGCTACTTACCCAATTTCGGATCTCAAAGCCACCCTGCTCGTGTACATGCTTAACGTCTTTCGCCAACTGGATCGCTTGCTCTTCTGTATCCACACTGACGAGCATGTCATCTACGTAATGAGACTTCATGATAGCTTCGCATGCAGCTGGATATTTGTTCGCGAATCTTTCCGCATTGGTATTTTTCACGAACTGTGCAGTGCTTGGGGAGCAGCAAGCCCCGAATGTCATAACCTGCATCACATACCACTGCGTCCTAGCAAGAAGTACGGTCGACTTGTTTCGCGCTCCGTTGTTTTGGAAGTTTTCTCGGTATTCGCTTGATATAAATTATCAGTTTTTTCTCACTACGTGACTCCTGGCATAGTTCCCGGTAAATTGATCGAAAAGTGAGTTTTTTTTAAGTAGAAAGTGTCATTTTCGGAACGATTAATCCGTGCTATTGGTAATTCGCAAACCAATTTGGGCATCATCGTTGCGTGGTCACGCATACGCGCTCACGCATACCCGCTTACGTATCATCATCATCGAGTGTGAGCACCCGTTTCTACATCTACATCGTTCATCAATCATCGTGCGCCTGTGTGCGCTGAGTACCGAGCCTCGATCAAGTGCACCACAACGAAGGTCATCCACGCAGCGCGTCTCTTCCAGCCATCTGTGTAAACGCCTACACATATAACGCCCGGTGGTAGTAGTATAGGATTATCAGATAAGTTTTTGTTTTTTTCTTGTTTCTTTTCCTCCCCCATTAGTTAAATTTTCATTTTGTATTTCTGTGTTTGTAGTGTTTTCTGTGTATTGTGTCTGTGCGTTCAGTGGGAGAGCGTTTTGCGCTCCCACTAGTTGAACAAAATGGATGTTTTGTCAGAAGACGACATGGATGACCATTCATCTAAGAAAAATGATGATGTCATCCCTGGTTCGTCGTCTCAGTCTGTCAATGGGCAGGCTGAGAAAAACTCCAGATTGCGGGCCTACCCGAATGACTCGACTGGCCCATGGGTTGTCTATTTTCAGCCCAAAAACAAACCCTTGAATGTTGTTCAGATATCTGATGATCTGACAAAGCGATTCTCTGCCGTGACCGAAATAACGAAGGTTAGGCACAACAAACTTCGTGTGACCGTCGCTAACCTGAAACAAGCTAATGAAATTGCTGTTTCCCAGTTTTTCACACTGGAATATAGGGTGTACATTCCAGCCTCTGATGTGGAGATCGAAGGCGTGGTCACTGAGGCGAGCCTGAACCCCGAGATACTGGAGAAGCAAGCGGTTGGCCGATTCAAGAACCCCTTGCTTCCTCCGGTAAAGATACTGGCCGTTCATAGAATGAAGTCAGTATCGCTCAGCGAGGGTAAAAAGAGTTTTACCCCCACAGACTCGTTTCGGGTGACCTTTTCTGGATCTGCCCTTCCTCAATACATCGAGCTGGGAAAACTTCGTCTTCCTGTGCGGTTGTTTGTACCTCGGGTCATGAACTGCCAGAATTGTAAGCGGTTGGGACATACGGCCTCCCACTGCGGCAACAAGGCACGCTGCTCCACATGCGGGGAGAAGCATGAGGATGGCGCCTGCGCAGCTACTGCACCAAAATGCGTGTACTGCAATGGAACTCCTCCTCATGCTCTCTCGTCGTGCCCGGCGTACAAACAGCTCGGGGACAAAATGAAACGCTCCCTTAAGGAACGTTCCAGGCGGTCTTTTGCAGAAATGCTTAAGACAGCCAAGCCATCGACCAACGAAACAAATCCCTTCGCTCTTTTGTCAGACGACGAGTCTGGCTCTGACTTGGCTGAGGAGGGAGTTTCTTTCAGTTTTCCGGAAGGTTCTGCCCGGAAACGAAAACGCATCCGTTCGCGGAAAGCTGCAGATCAAGAACCCCAAATCAGCTTGCCCAAATCAAGGAGTGGTGGAAAAAAGGAGACTTCTACTCCTCCTGGATTCCGCAGAACTGATTATACCCAGGATTTTCCACCTCTTCCGGGGACATCCAAAACCCCTGATGCCCCAATTTTAAGAATAGAAACCCCTTCTTCATCTGGGCTGTTCTCATTTGATGACATTGTGGACGGTATTCTCAAATACCTCAACATTTCTGATCCTCTGAAAAGCATTGTCCTCACATTGCTTCCGACTGTGAAATCCTTCTTGAAGCAATTGACTTCAAAATGGCCCCTTCTTGCAGCTATCATCTCCTTCGATGGATAATTTTCCAAACGAGGTCGGGGATTTGATCACTGTTCTACAGTGGAATTGTCGAAGTCTTATTCCGAAATTAGATTCGTTCAAGTATTTAGTCCATAACAATAATTGCGATGCATTTGCCCTCTGTGAAACATGGCTCTCTTCAGAAATTGATCTCCCTTTTTTTGATTTTAACATTATTCGATTGGATCGTGAGGATTCACGTGGAGGAGGGGTACTTTTGGGGATCAAAAAGTGCCATTCCTTCTATAGAGTGAATCTTCCCGAATTCCCCGGTATTGAAGTTGTCGCATGTCAAGCTACCATTAAAGGTAAGAGCCTTTGTATTGCTTCTGTATATATTGCTCCTAGAGTCTCTGTTAATCGCAAACAACTTTTCGATATATGTGCGGTACTTCCCGCTCCATGGTTGATCATGGGAGATTTTAACTCCCACGGTACAGGCTGCTGTACGATGATAACCGTTCTACTTTGATTTATGATCTCTGCGACAACTTCAACATGACAATACTTAACAATGGAGAAGTAACACGTTTGGCTGGTCCATCCTCGAATGGTAGCAGATTAGACCTCACCTTTTGCTCTAATTCACTATCGTTGGATTGCACTTGGCATGTAATCCAGGATCCGCACGGTAGTGATCATCTGCCGATCAAAATTTCGATTGCCAGTGGGTTCAACTCGTCAGAATCCGTTAACGTCGCGTATGATCTAACCCGTAACATTGATTGGACTTAGTTCCAATCCGCGATAGACGATACAGTATCGTCAGTGGAAGAGCTTCCGCCGTTGGAGGAATATAATTTCCTCTCTAATCTCATCGTCGACAGCGCACTTCAAGCTCAAACACGACCGGTGCCGCGATCGTCTATTCGTAAGAAAACACCATCGCTCTGGTGGGATCAACAATGCACGGAGGTTTACCGTAAAAAGTCCGACGCGTTTAAACTTTTTCGGAAACGCGGAACACGCGAGCATTTCAACGCATACACATCTCTTGAACGCGAACTCAAGAGCCTCATCAAGGCCAAAAAACGGGGTTACTGGCGGCAGTTTGTAGACGGATTGTCGCGCGAAACGTCTATGAATACGCTTTGGAGTACGGCGCGAAGAATGCGTAACCGGTCTACTAACAACGAAAGCGAGGAATGCTCGGATCAATGGATTCTTAAATTCGCGCGAAAAGTGTGTCCGGATTCCGTGCCGTCGCAGTTGATTCCTCGCGAAACCGCGAATTCGGTAGACGAAATCAGTCACCCTTTTTCAATGGTCGAACTTTCACTCGCTCTCCTTTCGTGTGGCAATTCTGCCCCGGGATCTGATAGAATCAAGTTCAACTTGCTGAAAAACCTCCCAGACGTCGCTAAAAGGCGCATGTTGAACTTGTACAATCAGTTCTTGGAGCTCAATATTGTTCCCGACGATTGGAGACGAGTAAGGGTGATAGCCATTAAAAAGCCTGATAAACCCGCGTCGGATCACAATTCGTATCGGCCCATCGCGATGCTGTCGTGTATTCGGAAATTGATGGAGAAAATGATCCTTTTTCGCCTCGACAAATGGGTTGAGACGAACCACCTTCTTTCAGATACTCAATTTGGTTTCCGTAGGGGTAAGGGAACGAACGACTGTCTCGCGTTGCTTTCCTCGGAAATTCAGTTAGCTTTTGCTAAGAAAGAGCAAATGGCTTCTGTGTTCTTGGATATCAAGGGGGCTTTTGATTCAGTATCCGTTGAAGTTCTTTCAGAGAAACTCCACGCTTGTGGATTGTCTCCATTAATGAATAATTTTTTGTACAATTTACTGTCAGAAAAACATATGAGCTTTTCTCATGGAAACTCTACAGCTTTTCGATTTAGCTACATGGGTCTCCCCCAAGGCTCATGTTTAAGCCCCCTTTTGTACAATTTCTACGTTAGAGAAATTGACAATTGTCTTAGTGACAATTGCACGTTGAGACAACTTGCAGATGATGGCGTAGTGTCTATCACAGGGCCAAAAGAGGTTGACCTGCAAGGACCCTTACAGGATACCTTGGACAATTTGTCTACTTGGGCTATTCAGCTAGGTATCGAATTCTCCACGGAGAAAACTGAGTTGGTCGTTTTTTCTAGGAAGCATAGCCCAGCACAACCGAAGCTTCAACTTTTGGGTAAACCGATCACTCATTCCATGTCTTTTAAATATCTCGGGGTCTGGTTCGATTCCAAATGCACCTGGAGATCCCACATTGAGTATCTGAGACGAAAATGCCAACTAAGGATCAATTTCCTTCGATCAATTACCGGAACGTGGTGGGGAGCCCATCCACAAGATCTTCTGACGTTGTACCGGACAACGATTTTATCGGTTTTAGAGTACGGTAGTTTTTGCTTCCAGTCGGCAGCTAAAACGCACATCATCAAGCTGGAACGGATCCAGTATCGTTGTCTTCGTATCGCGTTAGGATGCATGCACTCGACTCATACTATGAGTCTCGAAGTGCTGGCGGGCATGTTGCCACTATCCGTCCGTTTTTCAGAGTTATCTCTGAGGCTCCTCACCCGTTGCGAAGTAATGAACCCACTGGTGATCGAAAATTTTGAGAAGCTTCTGGAGCTAAATCCTCAAACATGTTTTATGACTTTGTACTACCTATATTTAACACAGGATGTCAGCCCTTCAAGAAATATTCCCAATCGTGTAGTCTTCTCCGATTTCGGCAATTCAGTTAATTTTGATTTATCTATGACGCAGGAAATCCGTGGAATTCCAGAGCATCATCGTACTATGATTGCTCCGTCATTATACGCTGCAAAGTTTGGCCATATTGATTCTGCAAGAACGTTTTTCACAGATGGATCTCTAATAGAGGAGTCCGCTGGTTTTGGTGTATTTAATGAATTTCATAGCGCCTCTCGAAAACTTGAAGCTCCTTGTTCTGTGTATGTGGCTGAACTGGCAGCAATTCACTACACTTTGGAAACTATTGCTTCACTTCTTCCAGCCCACTACTTTATTTTTACGGATAGTCTCAGTTCTGTCGAGGCTATCCGTTCCATTAGGCCGGTAAAGCACTTCTCGTATTTTCTCTTGAAAATACGAGAACTGCTTAGTACTTTATCCGTGCGCTCTTTCATCATCACCTTCGCGTGGGTCCCTTCGCATTGCTCAATTTTGGGCAATGAGAAGGCGGATTCACTTGCGAAGGTGGGCGCTATGGAAGGCGACATTTATGATCGACAGATCGCCTATAGTGAATTTTTCTCTATTTATCGTCAGCAGTCGCTCGTTAGCTGGCAACATCAATGGAGTGAAGGGAGCTTGGGACGATGGCTACATTCAATTATCCCTAAGGTGTCGAAGTTTGCATGGTTCAAAGGGTTGGACTTGAGTCGAGACTTCATACGCGTGATGTCTCGTCTCATGTCCAATCACTATTGTCTAAACGCTCACTTGTTCCGTGTGGGGTTGGGAGACAGCAATCTCTGTGAATGTGGACAAGGTTACCAGGACGCTGATCACATCCTTTGGTCTTGTGCGGAGTATCGTGGAGTCAGATCACATTTTTATGATTCCCTTCGGGCTCGAGGTAGACAACCTAATGTTCCAGTTCGGGATATTTTGGCTAGACGCGATCTGGAGTTTATGAAACTCATATATGTTTACTTTAAGGATATTAACCTTAGATTGTAAGTTTGATTAACCTTGTGTTTAGTTTGTATTTTGTACGTGTGGGGTTTTTTTTTTTCAATGTTTGTTTTCAAGATGAATAGAAATAACTTCATGCTTTAGGATTAATTAAATAGTTGTATCGTAAACCACATTTCATACCTCCTTCTTCCATTTTCCCATCCAAAAAATTGTAAATCTCCACTAACCTCGAGACAACCGCGAGTACTCGGTCCAGTTCCTTTAACTTTAAATTTAAGACAGTAATAATGTATAACGCAAAGGATAAATCGGCTCTGTAAAGTTTATTCGATTGAGCCTGTACAAATAAAGTAATAATAAAAAAAAAAATAACCTGCATCACGTACACTACTATGGCTCCATGGTCGTCTATCCAGAAGAAACACTGACATAACTGGTCTTCGGCTCGGATCAGTACCTGGTGGAACATTTCACGGATATCACCAGTCAGTCCGATGCGGCGTTCCCGAAACTGAAGTAGAATTGCGAGAAGTGAGCTCAACAGATCCGGTCCTTTTACCAGCGCTGAGTTCAAGGACATGCCGTGAGCGATAGCTGCTGCGTCCCACACAATTCGCACCTTCCCAGGTTTGTTTGGGTTGGTTACGGGAAAAATTGGCAAATACCAGCGTCGTGGAATCTTCTGGTTGATTTCTTCGTCTGTAAGCTTCCGGATGTACTCCTTCTCCACATACTCGGTTATCTTTGATTGCAGGTTCTTTGACATTTCCGGGTCTTTCTCCATCCATTTCTTTAGGCACTGCAACCGACGCAGCGCCATTGATCGACTGTCTGGCAATCGGGTGTCATCGTATCGCCACAGCAATCCGGACTCGTATCGATTATCTTTACGACGGGTCAGCGACTGAAGCAATGAAAATGCTCGTTCATCTTCAACGGATAAAAGCACCTTCTCCGATTTAGCCACCCCGAGACTGTCTAATGAAAAGTAGTCCTTCATAACCTGGTGCAAGTCCTCGTCTGACTTCACACTACAGGGGCAAACGTGGAAGGTGTAATGGTGTAGGTTGGCGTCGTTCCCGGAACCCCATCCTCCGCATACCGTCCATCCGAGGCGTGTCTTTATAGCGATTGGTTGACCGATTCCCCCTTCACGATTTTTCAGGCCAAGACTGAGCTGGGCGTGCTTCATCCCTATAAGAATGCGTGGACGAGCGTCGCGATAAGATTCGATCGGCAGATCTTGGAGGTGTGGATACAACTGTGACAACTCAGCCATGTCCATCGTTTGCTGGGGCAACAGTAGCTCTTTCACCGTCCTCACGTCACTCAAGAGGAATTTCTTGCTTTTGTTCTTAACACCACCAATGTGAAGATTGTAGATGCGAGAATCCGCCTCGTGTCGTTCAGTTCCTCCAGTCCACCGGAGACACAGAGGGCTTACAGTGCCATCAAGCTGAAGCTCGTTAGCAAGCTCCTGATCGAGCAGCGTTAATGCAGAACCTTCATCTAAGAATGCATACGTGCGTATTGCTCTCTTGTTTCCGTACAACACTACTGGGAGATAACGGAACAATACTGAGCTGACGGTTGTCTGATGGGTGTTGCATCCAGACTTGCTAGTGCTGGGTTGCGGAGATTGCTCACGCCTGGCCGTAGTTCCGGTGCTTTTCGGCTTGTCCTTCGAATCGTTGTGCAGCAGCTCGTGGTGCCGGTAGGTGCATCCGTCTTTGCCACACGGTTTTGCTTTGCAGTATCCTTTATGGATGCGCAGACATGTACGGCAGTAGCCAAATTCCCTTACGGCGGCCCAACGCGATTCTCTAGAGAGCTCCAGAAAACGATTGCACTTATCAGCCGACTTGCAACTTCTCCTGCAGATTGGGCAGGCTTCCTGGTACGATGTTGATTCTGCCGTAGGTGATTCTTCGAAGTCGCTGCTGTAATTCTTTTTAGGATGAATGGTTTCAGAATGGGCGTTAAGGTACGTGTTTCCTTTCTTATTCCCGTGTGCATTTGGAGTTGGCTTCTCGTCTTGAACCACCAAGGGGAATACAACAACACTCGCTGCTTCCGCCAATAAATCCACTCACTGAAGGTCGCCAGGTTGACCGTTGACAGTGTTCGTCGATGCTGTGCCCAGTTGAGTTTAAGCGACGGTGGTAGCTTTCCGACAAGCTGGTGTAGTAAAGTGACATTATACATGTACTCCTGCAGTCCACACGCGTCTACAGTGGCACAGAAGTTTTGAACGTTCACCGCAAAGTCCACTAGCGTTTCCAGCTTGTCTTCCCGGATTGGCGATAAAGAGCCCACCTTACGAATCAGCGATTGTATGATTACTTC
Organism: Ochlerotatus camptorhynchus; assembly: GCF_037179485.1. NCBI lineage: Eukaryota > Metazoa > Arthropoda > Insecta > Diptera > Culicidae > Ochlerotatus > Ochlerotatus camptorhynchus. The sequence continues at coordinate 26,482 of NW_027041387.1, forward strand.
GGGCTGACCAAACAGCATCTTCAATGTTGATAAAATGCCAGGTACGTTTCCGGAATGCATCAGCCGACTTTTGACAGCATCATAAGCTCTTCCTTTCAGGCTTTTCTGTAGTCGAACTATGTTTTCATCCTCCGTAAATCCGCACATCGTAGTCGTTCGATTGTACATGGATATGAAAACTGGCCACTCCTCGGGATCGCCCGAAAACGTAGGTAAATCTTTGGAGACTGCTTGTCGTGCTGCAACTTGAGAGCGGGAAAGCTGGAACTGGTCATCATCATCCACAATAGAAGAGTTTATTGAATGCCTCCTACTCTGTCTATCGATAGGATTCGCAGCTGACCTATGCGGGTAATCCAATTCTATCGGATGAAGCTGCGTCGACTGTGGTAGGGCATCTGGTAGGAATTGACCAGGATGCCTACGTATCGACTCTCTGCAGAACCCTTCTTCCATATTCTCCGGTGGGGGGGTTGAGTTGTGGATCTGGCATCTGGTTGGACAGAATTATATTTTCCGGTCGTCGCATGACCCTTTGACCATTCGCTAGCTGTTGTTGTTGATCGCGTAGAATTTTCTCCTTTTCCAACTGCTGTTCCCACATTCGATTGATGGCATCCGCTTCCTTCTTTAACTCTTCCTGTTGCTGTAGCAAAAGATTCTCCTGGCGTATTTGCTCCTGCCGCTGATGCTGTTGAAACTGCCGAAATTTTTGCTCTCGCTCCAACTGCTTCTGTTGCTGCTTTTGTAGCTGTTCTGCGTGCGACCGTTGTTGCCGTTGTTGCTCTTGAAAGGCTGTTTCCTGGTGCTGTTGTTTCTCCTAAAGCTGCTCTTGACGTAGCTGTTCTTGCAAGCCGTTATGTTCACGGGCTTGTTCCTGAGTGACGGGTTTGGCTATCTCTAAGGGTGCAGGGTTAGTTGTTTGCACCCATTCTTCAACCCGACGACGAGAGAAGTTAGAGCTCCGACTCGATCCTTTTTTGCTCGCCAGGTCCTCCAGAATTTTATACTTGTTGTCCAGATATTCCTTATACTCCTGGGCTGCCTTTTCCTCAGCGAGTCTTCGGCGCTCTTCTTACTGCTGCTGAAATGCTCGTTCTTCCTGCAATCTCATCAGCTGAAGCTTGGCGCGGTTTCTCGCAGATTTTTGTGAAGAGGATATGGAAATCTCGGAAAACGCCTCCTCTGCAACGATTACTGGCACATCTACGCCAGGCAACGATGACTTCTGCTTTGGTTGACAAAACACTGAGTCTAAAGGCGCTGGCTGCTGACTGGTTGACGGAACTGTCAACGACTTAGCTGACTTTTGTGATGCTGAAACTGAAGGAATCACTGGATTGCCACGGTTACTTGTCACGATCTTCCCGATGCTTAGATCTTGCAGCGATCTCCGATGTTGAATGACGTCATCCCTTCTAGGTGCTCCATCCGAAGCTGCCTTAGTTCGCTGGATCCATTTCGCAGTCACGCAGTTTGTACAACTCCAGCTCTTGTCGGCAACTTCCTCCGATATGCCTACACATGAAAAGTGGTGCCATCCATCACATACGTCGCACTGGACCATTTCGTCGGTATCAGAACCTTGACACGTTCTGCAGGTATGTCCTTCCACAGTTTCCTCCAATGTCACCACATCCGGATTACCACCACCATCACCACCAGTAGCATTTACTCCTTTCATCACTCCAATTTCAGTAGATCCACTTCGAAAGGCATCCGTTGCATCGGATTTACTGCCACTTCGCTTGACCGACCGTACCGTTTCAATAAACGAAATTATATGATGTTGAAATTCAGTTTCAACGGGAAGTTTCTGATACTATGATTCTCGACCGGAAGCGAATAAAAGACGTATAATCCGGTGATATCGAGAATATAATTTCCTGTGTTAGATAACGACAATTTCAATTGGAATTAGTTAGTCTATATATATATTTATGTGGCCTTGATATTGCTTAAGGTTGGAATGTAGGTAGAGTGTACATGACATTGTTTATCATTATGTTCTCAACCTAATTTTAGTCCTAGTTGTAAGTGTAGATTATAATTTTGTGACTTACGTTTAGTTTCCTTTTAGTATAATTTCGGGTGTTGTCTAGCGTGATGCCGTCGAAGTGTTTAGTTGTAAGCCCTAGTTTAGGTAATTGTAAGTAAGATCATCGATATACATTTTATACATACTTTTGCTTTAACTTCTTACCGATACCAGTGGCTACGGGTTTCACGGAGTAGAGTGTATGGTGTTCAATGATAGGTTTAGGTTACCTAGTGCGTAAGCATAGTTTTTAGTTACATTTAAGCTAAGTTTAATTGTATTAAACTTACCTAATTTAGTGTGTAGATATAAGATAAACCTAGTAGTGACTAATCACATTAGCTTTAAGTTCAACTATAATTAAGTTCACTAGATTACTAGATAATTTTAAGAATAACGAGAGCGATGAATTTACTTTTACACTTGTTTTGCTTTGTTCTCGGTTGTTTTTCTCCTCTACTCACCCGGTGTGACAGATCGATATCTGTCACTCCGCTGTCACTTCGCTGCCGAACCCACTGCAGGGGTGTTCCGACACAAGTAGGTTCCAACGGTAGGTGTGCTCAGGCCAGTGTGGCCAACGTATATGATTTATTTTTATGCAAAATTGACATAAATTTTCCCATGTTTTGGTTCGTCCAAATTGCGCCCAATTTGAGTAAACATTAGCTATATACGGCTTATTTAATTATAGCGTGCAGAGTAATTTGTGATTAACGTGTATAAATATCTGCACTTGCGTGAACAAACACTTTGAGTACCGATTTCTATCTGAAACAACAATGATTCATACCAGAAACCAAAATAGGGCTTCGACGATGGGAGTTTCAAAATTGTACGAGAGCTGCTTCCAGTCCAAGTTCAAAAACGTTTCACAAGCTTCAAGTGAAAAAAATGGTGTTTCCCTAGCTGTTGTTTTTGGATGAAAATTTGAATGATATTTTCTTGGGATTCAGCTCAAGAGACTTAGAGAAATGGATTAACGTCTGCGGTGTTATGAAATTCTCGAAAGAGTCGGTTATTTGCAGCGATCAGGATGACGACCTCATTATTCCGCTTTGCAAAACTAAGGAATTAGCTGCTCCGTCTTTAAATCGGAAAGTTGCGAGCCAAATTTTACGTTTAGATGGCATTAGTTCGATGGATGTTGACTTTCAATTTAGCGATTCGGAATCGGAATGTATAGAGGTTGACGATATTCATGACAATACAGTTGTACATTATCATTATTATTGACAATATTTCTCCACCACTTAAGATTGAACACAGCTAATAAAAAGCAAAACAAAACCGATGTGGCATAAACAATTTCAATTTTCCACTTCACACGTGGAATGTGCCATCCAAAAAATTAACATTACGCTGGGCAGTTTTGATTCAAAATGCGCACCCATTTCGGCTGCTAAACTTTTAGCTCACCCGTTGGCCAACATATAGCGCGCTATCAATGTTACTTTTCGAGTAAAAGCAGGGATGCCCGACTGAGCAATCTATGTTTTAATTATCTAAGATCGTATGGAGAGCTATCCGAATGAATATTTTGTATGGAAATTACAGCAAGCTCACTTGTAATTTTAAACAATCCTAATGCTTAAGGGACCGGGCTTACCCCCAGTTCCCCTTATAACATTCGCAGACACTTCGACCCATTGTGTCCTATAATTAAAAAAAATCTCCAGTTTGACTATCATATTTGCAAATTGTTCCACTCCTACCATATCGTACCGAAAACATCACTAATAATTATACAACACGACAAAAAAAAAACCATAAAGCACATCTTGGCAGAAGGTTAACAGTAGCAAGGCCAACTAAGTATCCAACCGCGAGCAAGGGAACCATTATGCAAATTCTCAACCAAATAAAATCCACTTTCACTCAAAAAAAAAGAGTACAATCCTTCCGAAACGGCAATTTGTGTGCCCACACATGACTTCCTCCAATTCCGGTCAGATGAAAGTGGTCGTCATCGTTGTGCTTTGCGGTGTGCCTGTGGCCTTTCAATTAGTACGAACCCACTATCGTGGACCATGCCACATGGATACTCTTCTCGCGCGACAATGTGCTTCGATCCTGCTGGTGCGGCTACCGACAAACGATGATGAGACACGTCCCTGGTGCGTGACGCTTTTGCCGAGGTCTTGCTTTTTCGTGTGTTCAATATTTTTTCTTCTCACATGGTGAAAGTGCTTTGAGTGCTCTGCTGCTCGGCCGGTTCTTTTTCGGTTGATTCCGGGCCACTTTTGTGAAAAAGAAAACGGACAAACATCCCGAATGATCACCGGAACAGTTGCCCTCCCAGCCAAAGCCATCCGGCACTGGTTGTTTGTAATGTATCACCGTAATACCCGCTGCCACACTGCCGGAACCTAAAATGGACACGCATTCCGAAAATCAACGGATCATGTTACGAATTTATCATACATGTGGGTGGGGACGGTTGGCCGCAGTGCTAAAATTTCTAAGCCTCTTTTGTGGTCTCGTTTGCGCACGTTGGTCATCATCCTACACCAGCAGGTCTCGGTTCCATTTGGCGCAGATAACGGATATTAAATGACCCTAAGTAAGCACGGGAAATATTTGGAAAATAAACCGAATGTTGGCGAACCAGTAAGGCCATTAATTTGCATAAATTGATGCTGGGGCTGCCACTAGTAGCGATTGTACTCATGGGCTGACCTGAGTGTTTATGTGAGTTATTGTTCGTCGTGTTGTCTTTTAGCCTTCCTCTACCAGGTAAAAGGTGCTGAAAGCAAAAATCGTACTTAGCTTACTAAATGAGATTTAACCATAGCTCCTGTCCCTCACCTGCAGCGTCCTTTGAGTAAAATTTAATCAACATAAACTGACAAGCACCGGAGAACAAGAGTCCCTGATGACCGCCCGATTTACAAGAAATCAACATCCCTGAATGCATAATTCCCTCATTCGATTTTACCCAATTTGAAAATTGACGTTGTTGCTCCTTTTGTTGATTCTACATTTTACAATGGGGATGGAAAGAACAGCTCCGTAAAAATCAACTCTGCCCCATCGAATCCACTCCGACTAATGATAATCAATAAATTGAAAATTGATTTGATCGGAAACTCGCAGCAGCGAGAGCCATTTCACGCGATCGGTTAATCTGATTAGAGAATGAATTTTAATTAAATCAGCATAGAAATGGGGGCCTGCCAGTCAGTCGGTCGGTCGGCAGCTACGTTCAAATGTTTTCCGCTATTTTTCCTTTATCATTTGTTACTCCGTCCTCTGCTTTTCCGGGAATGTTGAGAGCTGGTTGGTTGCATCTCCCGAGTGATGAGTCTCGTCCGAGCTTTTTGGCTTATCCGGTTCGGAGATACCGATTTGATTCCGCTGCGTTGCTGACTGGTGTGAGTGCGACCAGTGAAGCGTGACCGATGCCGATGAGCGAATTAATTGCTCACCCTGCTGGAAAAGCTACCCATCCTTCCCCTCCCCCCTTTGTTCTGTTCCACTGAGTCCAGAATCCGGCATCCTCGAGGAGGCGGGATATTCAATTCAATAGAATGAGTTTCAATTTAACCACTTTTTGCGCTTATCCAGTCTAACTGACAATTGCTTATGAATGCGGGAACGAAGCGTCACTCGAGGCTAGGTGAAATGTTGAATTGCTTTAGGGGCCGGGATAATCTTCTTATTCTTGACTATTACGCACCAACAGGAACATTCGCCGGTTCACAGCTTGGTGGTCATTGAGTTGTTTCCAACCTGCGAGTCGAACTCGGTGTTTTCAGCATGATTTCATATCCAAGCAATCGGTACCGTAGCCATTTATAAATCCGTTTAAGTTTTTTTTTTTCTTTATATTTTGATGAATCGATATTGATAACTCGCAGATTTGTTGCTCTCTGGAACTAATTCCTCTTTTATCTAGCGTTACACAGTTCATTTGAAAATGGATGCGGATGGCTTGGGTGTGTTGTAGATTTGTGAGTAAAAGCTGCAGGGGATTGTGGTTGTTCGGTACGATTGGTAGGTATTTGATGAATTGGCTTTTATTTTACTGTAAAATATATTGCTCGAGGTTAATTGTGCTTGTTGGTTTAGGCAATCAGTCCAGTTTGATCGTGTCATCCAACTGTGTCACCATTTATACAAATACTGCCAGTCCCCAAAACGTCGCCGTACTTCGTCTAGCTCTGACAACAAACCCATACTATGTGGGAAAAAAAGCTTCAATCGACTCCATCAGAACCGTTGACTTGAATGATGGTGTGGGTGTACTTTTCTGCATTCCATCCCAGTACTACGAATGACGGAATTTCATCTCTCGTCTCTGAAGGTCTGGGTCTGGAGAAACACGAGAAACCACGGGTTACAAAATTGGTTCCCAGAGGAATAGATCCATCCACATTGAACTACGTTTCCTTCAAAGTTGGCGTTAATAAAAAAATAAACGGGAGGTTGCCCTTTCCTGCGATTCGTGGCCAGTGGGTATTCAATTCCGTGATTTCGATGATTCTCGGTCGAAGAAAGTCACCAAAATCGCTCGAATTGGTCCGGAACATTGACAGCAGTATCAGGATACTTCCATTTCGAGGACTGACGCACTGATGAGAGGACCTGGGACGCAACAACACAGCGCTTTGGAAGCCTCTTACCCACCCGAAGCAGTCGAGCCGTTAGAAGATCCAACCAACCGAAGTCGTCCTGGCCCTGCGATCGGTAATGGCGACGAAGTCTTCCAGCCTGTACCCACAGGCAAGTATCGTAACATACCTAAACCTTCATCTTCTGAGCCACTTTACGCTTCCAACAATGATAACGTAACTCGAATAAATGGGCATTCTACACAACATTCATCTACTCTGGGACGCAGTGATGTCAGCATCTTGGAAACCACCGATCCTCTCACCACAGTCGTGCCTCTGCAGCCGTCGTTCATCAGTCGTCCCGACCCTGTGTGTGAGCTTGGAGACGTGGTGTTCCGACCGTACACAGCAGGCAAGTCCGATCAATTCCTGACTCGTTCACCGGTTTCAGCGCTACAATGATCAACCATGATTCATCACTTACCAGAATAACTCTGGGACGCAATGATTTTTTTTTTTTTCTTTATTTTTGTGATTTTTAGCCGTAGGCTAGTTCATCACATTTGATAGTAGAAGGTCAGGCTTAGGGCCTGCCTCTAAGGAAACGTTTCAGTCTAACATTAACGTAACGTAAAACTGGCTCTGGAACAACATTAAAAAAAAAAAACTTAATATAAAATGGGAGTTACATCGGGACTGTGGTGAGGAATGGATGCGCGAACAAGGTAGAGCTCCACCGTAAGAGACAGTGAGACAGTCCGGCAGAGATACCCCGACGGCAGGAAAATAGGAAGGTGGAAGAACACGGACAGCGCAGCCAACGACGAGAGTGCTAGATTTGGTTGTACAGGTGGGCGTCCTTCAAGAAAGCAATCAGCGCAGCCAGCGTCGAGGGGTCGTTGCCAAGTAGCTCCCTGATGTTCTCTGGGAGTCGGTGTTGTTCGCGTAGCCTTTGAAACTCTGGGCAGACACACAGCACGTGTTCCACCGAGGCAGGGATGCTGCAGATTTGACAAACCTTGTGGAAGGGTGTCCCACCAAAATTGTGGGAAATCCTCGCATGGCCGGTCCGGAGTCTTGAAATGATCCGTTGGTCCTTGTACTTGTGGCTGTCTAGCCAGGGTCGTACGGTTTCTTTGATCTTTCTCAGGAAAGTGGTCCGCGACTGAAACCATTCCTCCTGCCAGGCTTCCATGATAATATTCGCGATCCAACGCTTGACGTCTAGGAGTGGTACGTTAATGGTGAAGCGGGGACCAGATGGACCGGATCCCGCCAGCCTGTCCGCAGCCTCATTTCCAGGAACACCGCAGTTCCCGGGAATCCACGTAAAAACGGTTCAGGGGTGGCGCGGAGCTTCGGTTTCCAGCGCCTGGATGACGCTGTGTGAGTCCGTTAGCACAAGGATCGGTTGATCTGCAGGAGTGATGGCTGCATCAAGAATAGCAGCGGCTTCTGCGGAAAAAACGGAACACTCCTCCGGTAGACTTTGACTTGTTGCGGAGTTTGGTCCTGTCACTCCGAGTCCCACTCCAGCCCGTGATCGCAATCCGTCCGTAAAGCGAGGAACGTGCCCCGGATAGACCAACCCAAGAAGTTCTGCAACTGAACGCCTCAACGCTACAGAGTTATCTCCGGCTTGGAATCCTCTCTTAATCCACTTATCTATTTTGATAACGTTAGATCGCCAACTTTTCTCTCCATGCCAGTGGACCCTGGCCACCGGGGGGAGGTCAAGGTTGGCTGCAGTGCGGAGGGCTCTGTTCCCCTCGTTGAGGAGAAAGACCCTATCATTCCCGGATGTCTTAGCAGCGAGGGCAGCGGCTTTCGTAGCAGTAGCTGCAGCAGATCGATAGCGGAAAGGGAGGACTGCGATTTCCGCACAAGCAGCGTCTGCAGGCGTGGAAGGTAGAAGGCCGGATACGATGCGTACGTAGGTATTGTATACCGGAGCGAGGATGCGGTTCAGCTTCTCGGTGGCCAAGCAGGTAATTTCAATGCCGTAGAAAAGTCGACTGTCGATAACAGCCCGGGCGACACGAAGGCGGATCTCGCGGTTACTGGAGCGGTGCGGATGGGAGATTGTCCTGACGATGTTGATGCGGCTACGACAGTTTTCTTTCACCGATCTGAAGTGCTGGTCGAAACTTAGAGTCCGATCCAGAACTACCCCCAGAACACGTACTGTTTTCTTAAGCGGAATTGGATGGTCCTGGATGGTGATCGGTGGTTCCCGAATCAGATGGCCCGAGTGGCAGATATGGCACCGTACACTCTTTGGAGCGGAGAGCTGGAAACCAACAGAAAGCGCCCACCTGCTGACGGCGGAGACAGCTGCTTGGGCAATATTCCTGGTCCGTTTAGTCGTTCGTCCCGTTACGACGATGAGTATGTCATCGGCATAGACGATTACGTGCACGTTCTTGGGCAGTCGGCTGAACACCCCGTTCATTGCCACCAGGAATAGCGTAACCGCTATGACGGATCCCTGGGGCACTCCACTTTCCTCGGGGAACGGATCCGATCGAGTGTTCCCGACAGTCACCTGGAAGGTACGATCAAGGAGGAAATTCCGTACAAAGTGCGTGATGTGGCCTTTCAGGCCCCAGCCGATGAGCTGCCTGATGACGCCAGGCGTCCACGTCCTGTTGAACGCCTTTGATATATCAAGGGATACTAACTCCGCATGGTGACCGTTGTCCTGGGCTTCCTTGAGTACATTCCCGAGGGCTGCAAAGTAAGTGGAGGAGCCATGTCCTTGCCGGAATGCATGCTGCCGTTCGTCAAGGAGACTGTTAGACTCCAGGAACTGCCTAAGTCGACGATTTACCATTCTCTCCATCACTTTTGCCGCGCAGCAAGTGAGCGCAATCGGCCTAAAGGAGGAGGCTTCTCCACTCGCCGCGTTGTTCTTCGGAATGGGCACTACCAGGCTTTGTTTCCAGAGGTCCGGATACGAGTCAGTGAGCCATAGGTCGTTGAAGAGGGCGAGTAGCCTCGTTTTTCCGTCGAGGGAGAGGTTTTTAACACCGGGTATCCAATCTCGTCCGGTCCGGCAGATTTACCGAGGGCAAACTGAAGCTCCCGGAAGGTAAGAGCATCGTTGATCTGGAGGGAAGGGACATCGGGTGGAATTCGCAGGTCACGAATGCTGCTTGTGGAAGGTTTGACGCGCTGGACGAAATCGCTGTCGTAGCCACTGACAGCGGACAGGCCGGCAAAATAGTTCCCTAAATTGTCAGCGATGTCCTTCGGTTCTGAGATCGTGGTGCCATGAGCTTGGATAGTAGGTGGAGTAGACCGCCGCTTGCCACTCAGAGCGTTGAAGCGATTCCACAAGTCGCTCGACGATTGGGATTCATCGATTGAATCCAGGAAATCCATCCAGCTGGATCGCTTTGCGTCACGGATCACCTGTCTGCACGAGAGATGGCGTTCTCGGTAGACCTTCAGTGCTTCCTCCCTACCAGGATCGTCTAAGGCTAGGCGCTTAAGCCGGCGTAAGGCTTTGCGTCGCGCTTTTACCGCACATTTGGTATCCTCGTTCCACCAACGTAGGGCTTTTCGCCCGGGTACGCTACTAGTCCTTGGGATGGATAGTGTTGCAGCGTCGTAGAGTACTTCCGTGAACCTGGAGATGTCGTTCGGTTCGCGTTGCTGAAAGAGAGCGTCGGATTTCTCCCTGAAGGCGTTCCAGTCGGCTTCCTCGAAGCGCCACCTGGGTCTCCGAGTCGTTGGGGGAACCGCACCTACGGAAAGCTGTATGCGGATCGGGTAGTGGTCACTACCGTGCAGGTCGGTACTGATATTCCACTGTGCCCTGTCCACTATAGATCGGCTGGCAGTGGCAATGTCGATCGCGGTGGTGTGCCGTCCATTAAAAAAGGTGGGAGCGCCATCGTTCAGCACCACCAAGTCCTCTCTCTCAAAAATGCTCGCCAGGATAGAACCTCTGGGGTCTGGGCGAGGGCTGCCCCAGTCCAGATGGTGCCCGTTGATGTCGCCGACGAAAAGCCGCGGTTCCGGAAACTTGGAAATAACTGCACTTAAGTCTCTATCCAGATTGGCTGTCCGTACTTGGTATTGGGACGCAATGATGTTAACTCCATGGCAGCCCCTAGTCCCCCCACCACAGACGAGTTTTCCCGCCTTCGTTTACCAGTCGTCCTGACCCTGTGTGTGGGATTGGAGATGGGGTCTTCAAACCCGCTATGCACGATGTTTCCACGATCTCCAAGAATAATGCTGCTACCTCTACTGCTTAGTCTGCATCATCACCACAGAGACGCATCGTGGATAGCACTGTGGAAGCCCCCAATTTCTCTGCCTCAGTCGCGCTTATTCCAGCCAGCACTCAGCATAGTCGTCTCGGCCCTGAGTGTAGATGTAGGTAACCAATGGTTCAGAAATATGTCTACGCGTCTGTTAAATTAAAGCCTTTCTTGTTTTTCAAAATGTCGCTATTGAAAATTGCACGAACATGCAATTGTTGCTATGATAATTAAAATTATCTCAGATTTCCTGCGAAAAGCGATTTCCCTAACACAGATTTCAAAGTTGAATTTCATTCGGTCTCACCAAACGGTGTTTATTCAATCACCGCGTGGTGAGTGGTGGTCATCATCGATTCTCTGCTTGTCCGTCAAGCAGTTCAATCCAGTGTTTGCTCGGTCTGTCGAGTTGTTCGATAATTTATTCCAAACGTTTATTCGCGTCGTCAGTAGTGTCGGTCGCATCGTGTAATGGGAAGACAGCGCTCCCGGAGCAGACTCCGTGAGAAAGCGGAGAAGAACAGTGGTGAGGGTTCCTATCTCAAATAGGTACGCTACTCTTCCCACCGATGTTAGGAATACCACCTCCGCCACGGTGAAGCGATCCAAGAAGAAGAAGAAAAACCAAGGCCAGTCCGATGGTGCGAGTGGACGTGATGACGTCACAGCAACGAACGCCAGCGACATCGGTGATTTCGGCGACACCTTCGACAACGAAAATTCTGCTGGTCCGAGTGTGGAAAAAGTGAAGCTACCTCCATTGGTAGTGACAAATGCTCATCTTAATAAGCTCATCACGGATCTAGCGACCCTGGGCGTTAAAGTCGAATACAAGTTGGGCAGAGTCGGCACCAAGGTGGTGCTCCGTACCAAAGCTGAGTATGACTTGGTCGTCGCCCACCTGAGGGCTTCCAAGGCGCCATTCTTCACCCATGACATTCCCGTTGAGAAGCCATTCAAGGTCGTCATCAGGGGCCTACAAACTTCGACCCGAAGTTTATCGAAGCTGAAATCAGGGACCGGTACAAGCTGGCCCCAAGTGCCGTCTATCGGATGACAAGAAGAGACGAGAATGTGAAGGCGTATCAGGATTGCCTTTTCCTGGTACACTTCCAGAAGGGAACGGTGACGCTCAACGCACTGAAAGCCATACGCTCCATCAATTGCATCATCGTCCGCTGGGAGCCATACCGTGGTGGCCATCGTGATGTAACTCAGTGCCAACGGTGTCTGAACTTCGGACACGGCACCCGCAACTGCAACATTGAGCCACGCTGTGGCAATTGCGCTCAAGACCACGCCACTTCTGACTGCCCTGGGGATGGAGCCGTGGCGTTAAAATGCGCCAACTGTGGTGGTGCTTACCAAGGATCCAACAAGCAGTGCCCTAAACGCGAGGATTTCAAGCGCATCCGAAATCAGGCATCCACCAACAAGCAACCAGCACGAAGGAAGGATAAGGCCCGGGCTTTCAGGGCGGAGGACTTTCCGCCCCTTCATGGACAAGCGAATCCAAGTGCCGCAATAAGCTCGAACAGATCCAAGTGCTCGATAAGTTCATCATCCAGTATGGTGTCTAAACCGCTAACCATCGCTACCTGGAACGCTTGCTCTGTAAAAGCAAAACAGATTGAGCTTGCCGACTTCCTCCGCAAGCACAGCATCGACGTGGGCCTTCTAACCGAGACCCATCTAAAGTCCGGCGACAGCTTCTGGTTGCCTGACCACAACATTATCCGGCTTGATCGCACCAGCTTCAGGGGGGGGGGGGGGGTGGTGCAGCGGTCATCGTCAGAAAGGGAATCAAGTTCTGCACTCTGCCCCACGTCCGCACTTCTATCATCGAGGCCATTAGTGTGGAGGTGGAATCACCAACTGGAAACGTCCGGTTCATCGCTGTTTACTGCCCACGCCAGTGTACCGCAAGCAACGGATTAGGAATCCAATTCAAGAAGGACATGACCGCCATCAGCCGTACTAGCTCTCGATTCATCGTTGGGGGCGACCTGAACGCCCACCATGAAGCTTGGCGGAACTACCAGAGGAACCAAAACGGATGTCTATTGTTCGACCACGCACAACATGGACTGTACACTGTGTAATTTCCGGACGAACCAACTTTCATCTCTCCCTTGGAGAATCCCTCCACCCTGGACTTTTTCCTGTCAAACATCGGACTATCCAAGACGGAGGCGCACAACGATCTCAGCTCCGACCACCAACCGGTGGTGACTGAAGTCGGTGTCAACGTGGTTCCTGCTAGAAGCTACCTGCGTAAAGACTACCACCATGTCAACTGGGTGCAGTACGGACGAATGGTGGACAGCAACATCGATGAAAATCCACTGCTCGACACCGTAGATGACATCGACGGTTGGAAGGACTCCAACAGGCCATATCCGAGGCTGACGAGAGATGCGTTCGACAAATTCCTGTGAGGGGTAAGTTTGATGCTATTGATTCCCACACCCAATTACTGATGTGGTTGAGACATGTTCGTAGACGCCAGTTTCAGAGGACTGGAGATCTGGGCAAAAAACGTGAAATGGCCGATCTGAACACAGACTCACAGGAACAAAATTCAGGTCGCCAGAATAGAGTGCTGAGGATGATCCTTGATCGTCCCTTTGACACTAGAATAACAAATTTACACGAAGAGGCAGGAATTGCCAAAATAGATTCAAGAATTAACGAAATTAAGACTAAATTTGCAGAAAAATGTAATTTATCAGAACATGCTTTGATAAGCAATTTGTATATAGTAGGTTAGATGTATATAGTAGTTGTAGGTTAGTTGTAGTTGTAAATAGTAGTTATAAGTAGTCTCCTTTTTCCAATTCAAATCAAACCAATCCCACCAAGGTGGTCATTCTTTAAAATAGGCCTGATAGGACTAGGAACTGTAAATAATAATTAAAATCTCAAATGTACTAAAGTTGAAAAGACGCATCTGTGTCACTTGAAAATTCATACATGTAAACCACACAAACACAAGAAATAAGGATCATTTAAAGTCAAAAAAAAAGAAACGACTATCAGTTATTCTCTACCGAAGCGAACAGCCAAACTATGGCACCGAAAACCAGTGGCCGCCAAGAAGTCCGGAAAGGCGCAGAAAGTCATCGTCAAGGGAGAGAAGAAGAAGAGGAGACAGCGCAGGAAGGAAAGCTATGCAATCTACATAAACAAGGTGTTGAAGCAGGTCCACCCGGACACCGGAGTCTCGTCGAAGACCATGAGCATCATGAACAGCTTCGTCAATGACATCTTCGAACGTATTGCTGCTGAGTCGTCCCGTCTGGCTGCTGTCCGTCTGCTGCTGCCGGGTGAGTTGGCCAAGCACGCTGTCTCTGAAGGAACCAAGGCCGTCACCAAGTACACTAGCTCCAAGTAAATTCGTACCATCCAAAGAATCAATCGGCCCTTTTCAGGGCCACAAATCGATTTCCAACGTGAAAGAGGTTTTGATGATTTATTGAACTTTTAAATGTTCAAAAGCAGGGCTTGAAGTACTGGGCGAATTCACGGACCAGACGCTTGAAAGGCAACTTGCAGTCAGCAGCTCGGTCGATTTCTGGTAACGACGGATTTCACGCAGAGTGACAGTTCCTGGCCGGTAGAGATGAGACTTCTTCACTCCTCCGGTGGCCATCTGTTTGAGAGGAGCCTTTCCTCCGGTGGACTTACGAGCGAGCGGTCTGCTTGGTGCGGCCATTATACACAATCTGTTGAATACAAATGTTAATTACCCAGCACAATCATGGGCATTGGCTCCAAGCAATATTTCTTCCAGACAAATCTTTTCGATAGTAAATAGAACAGAAAATGAAAGTATAAAAACGAGGTAAGGAAAATAATTAAAATATGGTACAGATTAATACCTGGCTCAATAAATTTACATCACCATTTATTATAATAAGACCATGTAGTCCTACGTCACCATTGCGTACAACCCCATAGGGCTGTCCCTTGTAGTTTTTTTTTTTAAGTTTTTATTGTTTGTAGACAGAGGGCGCAATATGTTTTTAAATCTTTCCTTGAAAATTTAGGCTGTTTTAAAAAAAACATTTAAAACAATCAGCAATATGTCTTTTTTTTAGTTTTCGGGAAATATTTTTTTTTTTTTTTAACTATCAAGTTTTGGGTTTTTGCTTAATACTCCTATGCGACTAGACTACCATGCATCTCCATTGATTTATAGTGACTGTAACATGGTCACAACGCATGGTAGTCTAGTCGGATTGGAATATTGAGCGAAAATCCAAAACTTGATAACTTAAAAAAATTTCTCAAAAACAAAAAAAAAATCATCGCTGTTTTTTTTATAAATTGTGTAAAAAGCCTAATGTTTCAGGGCAAACCATAAAAAACAAATACAATCAATGTTTTTTTTAATACAAAATTTTATGTTTTGCTAAATTCTTCATTAAAAAAAAGTTTCAAGTACCTTTCATTTGATATTTCGATCTCTAAAATCAGTTAAGTGGTTCAAGAGCTATAAATGTTTGAAAAAATTCAAAGTCATTTTTGAAAAAAAATGATTTTTTGAACCACTCTAACATTGGAATGGTCGCCTTAATGACAAAAAAAATACGGGTGTAATAGTTTGCTATAAGGACCAAAATTATCAATATTTACGAAATTATGAGAACCTCTATATCGTTTTGATGTGGAATAGCTGAATAATAATATCAGGATCCGTTCATCTGTAACGAAATTCAACCATTTTCGCACAAGAGTTGAGCTAGCTGTCCATGTAAATGGCCAGCACCGTACTCAGTCGGTGGTGAAGGTCCTGAGGTGTGGAACAATTACTTGTATTTTACAAAACTTAACACAGATTTTTCTTTATGGGGGTACACTTTACGAGTACGAAAAATGTAACGAAAAGTGGTCAGCTTTTGAACGATTATAACTTGGCTACTTCATTGTATATTTTCAATATATTTGCATCAATGGATCGGAATTTTCTCTTCGTATCGATTCTGTTCAGAAACGAAGCAATCATTGGATGATGCCAGCTATCATAGTAGCCTGTGAAAATGTTGGAACTATAATTGTATTCATTCCCTGTCAAGCCGTCAAGACCTATTTAATAAGCAGTTCTCGATACTTGAATTACTTGTTTCACTGCGTCTGCATAGCTGTCAGGGTCGTCTGTCATGATATGAGTTCTGTGAAATCATCATGGCCAGTAATTGAACTAAAGCACTTAAAATCCGAATACTTGCCTAAGGGTTGGCGCTCCCAAACGCTGTGCCTAAATCCTTGCTGTTGGTGGGAGCGCAAGGTCAGGTTCTGTCCTGTAGATTGAGGGACTGAAATGTTTCTAATTCGGCAAGTTGATGGTCGTCAGTTTCTAACCAAGAATGCCAT
Organism: Ochlerotatus camptorhynchus; assembly: GCF_037179485.1. Taxonomy (NCBI): domain Eukaryota; kingdom Metazoa; phylum Arthropoda; class Insecta; order Diptera; family Culicidae; genus Ochlerotatus; species Ochlerotatus camptorhynchus. Next base: position 42,723 of record NW_027041387.1, read on the forward strand.
TCCATGAACTCAACAGATTGATACGGTTCACTTGTTGCTGTCGAATGAAACGGAATTAACAAATCGAATTGTGGACAAACGAAGTGCTCCTGTGGTAGTTTGACCGAAGTTTGACTGCACGACGGTTTTACGGGGCTTGTCGTTCGTGTGTGGCTTGGATGCCTTTCAGTGAAGTTTGACTCATTTACATGGATGAGTGGATTTATTTAATGGCGAATACATATCGAAGCATATTTCAAAAAGAAGAAGTAAACAAATGATTTACCCTTTGTGGAACCTTAACATTACTAATCATGACATGGCCAACAACCAGAAACAGTGCCGTATCGTTTTTGGAAACACGGCCCCATATGTTCATTTCCTCAATGTTGTGCCCAGAACACAACATTTTATGAAATATCAAGCGTCTAATCCCTAAAGAATGATCGAGTAATGTTATAAATCGAATAAAGCTTATAGATAGCATAACATGCAAAAATCATATGTTACCAATAATGGGAAGGCACTGTATTCTTATCTTTTTTGAAAATCTAGCAGCCTGTTTGTACTCTATAATGTTTATATATTTGTGTAAATTACGTTTTCATTGAGTTCCTGGAAGTTTAAAAACATATTTAAACGTGAACTATATTGCTCTAAGAATTGAATTTATTGAATTAATTTAGCCTCATCCGAACCTATCAAACCACCCCAAAAGTCTTTACACAGAAATTCTAAGAAAGCACGTCAACTTACTTTGCTTGACAGCATCGGTTTCAACATTATTTTCATTATAACAATCAGGTTGCTATGTGTATATAAGATATTGAGCAACGTGAGCTACTCAGAGTTACTCAAAATTAACTATGCTTTTACTCATGATCGAAAGCTGTCTTGTCCCCAGGATCGCAACTGTCACGTGGATAGCCTTATTCGCAAAACTAAACAGTGCTACCGTTTTATATAATATTGTTTGTGTCATACTTGTCAACGTGTTGCCTACGTGCCGAAAAGTGTGCCGTACTGTGTTTCGGCACAGTATGCAGAGTTGATTACCCCTTGACGCAGCTGAACAATGGTTGCTATGTTGCTAGGGTAAAGCAAACTCTTAAATCGTAGGTTACTACTCAACTACAACAAAAACTCGCATTTCTCGATCTTCTTGTCATCAGGGAATCGTCATTATCATGTACATATAAGAAGTTTACATGAAATCAACAGGCACCAAAAGAGTTATCCCTTATACTTTCAACCATTCGTTCCAGATAAAAATGGCCGGCTTTCCTTCACATGATTCATCGGATGTAGACTCTTCCACTCAGCGAAACAGGAAAGGTTAAGGAATTGCAGTACATCTTCGAAACAGCGAGACTCAACGGATACAAGGAGACCACGATCCAGGCAGTCATCGATGAAAAAGCGAAAATTCTGCATAGAAGATTATTTACAACCCTCACCGCAGCATCTGAGCCCTTGAAGCAAGTGTCAGTTTCAATTGATCAAGATATTTCTTGTAAGCTAAAACCGCAGTTAAAAAACCGGATTTAGTTTTCAATAGAAGACATAACCAGTTAGTATCATTGTTAGGATTAGGTTGAGCAGGTGTATATAAAATAAGCTGTAATCATTGTAACAAAATATATGTAGGACAAACCATGAGAACTTCAGCAACTAGATTTAAAAAACCTTATAATTAAGGTATAGTTTTTCAAAAAAGGAGATACTGAAGATATGAATCTAAATCTTTAATTAAAGGTACCGTCTGATTTGCTTGATAAATCACTTTGAAGAACTTTTTAGATGATGTTGATAAAGATTCCTAGGAAATTTTGAGCAGAATTCTGAATGAGAGAGTTTAAAAGAGAACTTGAAGGCGTGAGTGCAGAGTAGAATTGTAAAGAAGTTCTGTGGAAAATTCTATAACGATTGTGAAGAGGATTTCAGGATCTGCTAAAATTATTGAGGGAAACGAATTCTATAGCATAGTTTTAAAAGTATTTATCACGCAGTCAAGCGGTTCTGGGACGACCTTCTGCCAGTGATAATAATAAAATTAAGCAACTCATAGCTGAAATTTTTGGAAGAGCATACATAAATAAGACCCTATTCTCTGTATGAGGTGTACGGTTTTCGGTCCACGTGGTACTCAACTCACGAGTTTAATTTAACCTGGCAGTTGGGACACGGCTGTACTATTTTGTCTGCAGCGGTGGTATTGGACATATTTCAAATATAGCGTCTTGCATAAGAATGTCAATGTCATCCCTATGAGATGTCACGTCGATTCATCAGTGATTGG